>NC_084735.1:48976791-49206791 GCF_033978785.1 Entelurus aequoreus | reverse complement strand
GCAGTTGGTTTTGCATAATAGGTCATGTGCAGACAAACTACATTCCGTGATTAATCTGTGTTTGTAAATTAATAATGGAAAATGTTTGGTGATAAATCGCATGAGTTAATGCAATAAATTTGACAACATTGGTTTTTAGTGTATTTTGTCAAGGATCCACATTTTGGGGAAAAAATAGCCCTGGTAAGCGAAATGCAAATGTCCACCACTGAGGACGCTGCTTCTCAAGAGGGTATATTTGACATGAGTTAGAAATATTTTCTCCAGTGTGTTATTCACATAATATTATGTTATTCCCATTTATGTATTTACAGCAGAAATAAGTCTGGGACTTTATGAACATTTGTTATTCAATAACTGATCATTTCGCCTCCTACAAATGCGTATTTTCCAACTTTTCAGACAAAATAGTAAACATTGCTTTTTGGACTATTTAATATGAACCAAAATTCTTTCTTTTGGGATAAGTGCACCAAGCATTAAAGCGTTTTTGTGCGCTAAGAGCTGGGCGGGGTGGTGATGCCATACATGTCACAAACAGCAATATAACAGAGAAGGGGAACGGCAAGCCAGAAGTTCTGCTTGATTGCACCTGAATGCAGGATGTATGAGAGAGGAGCGCACCGCGTTTCCTAACCCCGCACCCTGAGCTTTGGGCTCACGCCTCTTTCCCCTTGCATTGCTCTCTCTTTCTTTGGCCCGACCGACCCCCAACTCTTTATACATCCAGCTGGCTGCACCACAAAGACTTTGTCCTGCGTGCTTTTGTTCTGATCATTTTCCCACTCCCTTGAGACAGTGTTTGGAGTTTAGTCACAAAATGTAAATAAGGAAGGCAAAGAAAAAAGATGGTTGCAGAGGGTGCGGCGGGCAAAGATAACAGAGGTAAATTAGTGTGAGAACATACAAGGATAAAACAGTTTCATATTGAAGGGAATAAGGAAGATGGGATAGCATTTTATTGTCATTGAACCTAAAAAGTAAAACAAAATAAAATTTTCAGCACAGACCCATTTAAATGAGTAAAAAAAAAGGAAATCTAAGACAAGGCTCCTATAGGGGTGTGGGGGGCTCAGTTTGGGGCCAGGAAAAAAACTCCACAGGGACGTTGATAGGTTGGGCGACTATTTCAATAAACCGAGTACGTCAACAAACAAACATAGCAACTGGAACAACATCACGATTGTGAAAGGCTTCTTTAATTTAATCTTAAAGGCCTACTGAAACCCACTACTACCGACCACGCAGTCTGATAGTTTATATATCAATGATGAAATCTTAACATTGCAACACATGCCAATACGGCCGGGTTAACTTATAAAGTGCAATTTTAAATTTCCCGGGGAACTTCCGGTTCAAAACGCCTTTGAGGATGATGTATGCGCGTGACGTCAATCGTTGAAACGGAAGTATTCGGACTCCATTGAATCCAATACAAAATAGCTGTTTTCATCTCATTCTGGATGTATTCTGGACATCTGTGTTGGTGAATCTGTTGCAATTTGTTCATTGCATTATGGAGAAAAAAGCTGAGCAAGCAAAGAAGAAAGTCGGTGCGAAGCGGAGTATTTTGCGAGGGAAGTCAGCAACACAACACAGTCGGTGTTTCATTGTTTACATTCCCGAAAGATGCAGTCAAGATCGAAGAACTCGGACAACAGAGACTCTTACCAGGAGGACTTTGACTTTGTTAACAGACGCAGACGCGATACCGTGAGTACGCTTCCAAACATTTGATCGCTTGCTATAACTAGCTCGAGCTAGTAGCTAGTAGCTAGGTGCTAGGTGTTTGTTATGCGGGATTAATTTGTGGCATATTAAATATAAGCCTGGTTGTGTTGTGGCTAATAGAGTATATATATGTCTTGTGTTTATTTACTGTTGTAGTCATTCCCAGCTGAATATCAGGTCCCACCCACGCGCTTCCAAACATTTGATTGCTTGCCCGTACGTGCGTGTCATGTACGTAACGTTGGTTAAATATATAAGCTTTATGAACCTTGGGTTAGGTGAACGGTTCTTTGGGCTGAGTGAGTGTGTGTGTTGTGCAGGTGTTTGAATTGTATTGGCTGGTTATATATACGGGATCCCGTCCATATTACGCGCTCGAGCTATAACTAGCTCGAGCTAGTAGCTAGTAGCTAGGAGCTAGCATAACAAACACCTAGGTGTTTTTATGTGGGATTAATTTGTGGCATATTAAATATAAGCCTGGTTGTGTTGTGGCTAATAGAGTATATACTGTATATGTATTGTGTTTATTTACTGTTTTAGTCATTCCCAGCTGAATATCAGGTCACCCTCTCACAGCATCTTCCCTATCTGAATCGCTTCCACTCCCCACTACTCCTTCACTTGCACTTTACTCATCCACAAATCTTTCTTCATCCTCGCTCAAATTAATGGGGAAATCGTCGCTTTCTCGGTCCGAATCTTTCTCACTTCATGCGGCCATCATTGTAAACAATAGGGAACTTTGCGTATATGTTCAATTGACTACGTCACGCTACTTCCGGTAGGGGCAAGCCTTTTTTTATCAGATACCAAAAGTTGCGATTTTTATCGTCGTTGTTCTATACTAAATCCTTTCAGCAAAAATATGGCAATATCGCGAAATGATCAAGTATGACACATAGAATAGATCTGCTATCCCCGTTTAAATTAAAAAAATTCATTTCAGTAGGCCTTTAATTTGCTGTAAAATAATTGTTTTAGTGCATTAGCTTTAGCTTTTTCAGGGAGGAAAAGTTGAAGGATGTATCACTTTGATATTTTTTGTAACTTTAAGATGCTAAAAGCCAATAATTGTGCATAACAACATGGCGCAAAAACCTTGCACCAAAACAAAGAATACCACGCGTTGGTGCTTCACTCTGTGTGGGTTTTTTTTATTGAGTACAACTGCAAATCAATCCACCATGGGGTCAAAGAAAGTTGTGAGTACCAGCACTTTGATAAAGAAGGTGAGAAACAATATTGATTTCAATAAAGAACTCGTAGCACAGTAATAATGTGGCATCCGCGTGGCTCACTTCATTGGCATGTTTGCCAACAAGAATCTTCAGTAAAGGTTTATCTAATAAATTCAAATGCAAATCCAATAATTAATGCCTATAAAATGTGCTTAGTTATTTTTGGGTGTGTGAAACGGATCGATTGGATTTATGGGACTTCTTATGGGAAGTATCACATCGGTTTCATTCAGATGTTTTTGAACGGATTGCTAACTGAGATATTATTGTATCTAATAATATACAGTATTAAGATGGTCAATACAAATGAGTGGCACATTCTCCAAAGGCTAAGGTGATGTTTTCTCCAGTAATCATTTGCTCAGTTATTGTTAAAACGTCTTCTCCAGGTCAAGAGGTTCCGGATCCTACTGCTGAAATCCGCAGTTTTCCAGCTTGTGTGAAAGCATGCAGTGGATTGTAGTACTGAAAGAGAAGCACAGTGTAAAAATGTGGGCCGGAACTAAGAGGATTGGTTTTGATTCATTAGAGTTTCTCCTTCATCCTGGGTGGAATTCCTCTCCGCATCTCCCCAGGCTTCCCAAAAGGGGGGCAGTGTTTGTAATCGAGCTTCCCAAAATCGTATTATTCTCATCTTCTCCTTCATACCTGAAATCAACTTCATGAGCTTGTGAACTTCACTGTGATTATGAAGCATAGAAGTGGGTATGGATGCCTTACATTTACTGAATTACATTTACTTGTTACTTTTTGGATAAATTATACTTTGTAGAGTAGTTTTAAAGGAGCTAAATTCTATAGTCCCCTCCCCCTCTCCCTGACTGAGGTTGCCAGATACGCAGCCGAATCCAGCTCGATCGACTGGGCTACTCCAAGGAACTTCAAATTTCCACTGCCTCTTACTAAGGATTGAGGTGCTGGGACCATAATGGCTGAATAGACAAGCGTTTTTTTAATAACAAGTCTCTAACCAACACACTTTACACAGAATTAGGCTATTTTCAGGAAGAAGTACGTCATGGCTGTGTACAATATCACAACAAATGGCAATCATATGGTTATTGTTAGTACTATCAGAGAACAAAGACTAAAACGAACTACAACCAACACTAGCAATGGTTATACAGGTGAAAATAAGTAGAGCATGCTTAGCAGCCTAATGTAGGCCCAAAACTAAAGAGGAGACATTTTACCAAGGTATGCCTAAGGCTACTGTTTTAAACGTTTCAGATTTACATATAACTTGGTACATGTAGTCCACAATATGCAAACACGAATTATGAATTCTTTAATCATGTGATTTGGCTGTCTCAATACGTTTCACATTGCCATGATGACAGCTGTGCTAATGTTGTAACCCATTTCCTCAGCGTATCAGCATATTCAGAATGAAATACGCACTGACACTACCCATATCCACATAGGTTTTATTTGTCCAAAATATATTTTGCCCTGTCAGTTGGATGACACATCGACATACACGCTAACGGCCATATAATTCCCCCGTTAGCCTTTATGTCGATTTGTCATTGACCAGGCTAGCATGCCAATTGGCCAGAGAGGGCCAATGAGATGAATAACTTCTTCAACCGGTTCAACCAGCCCGTGTCCTCTCCACCCCTCACTCCCCATCGCAGCCACCCCCTCTTCTTTTCCCCTCAACGCACCTCCCCCCAGCCATGGCAGCACCCTCCTCCACCACCTCTACGCAGACATTAGTCATCTCTGCGGACCAGGTCAGAGGTCAACTGAGGAAGCTACAGCCTAGGAAAGCAGCAGGCCCATACAAGGTGTGCCCCCAACTCCTGAAGACCTGTGCTGCAGAACTGGGTGAACCACTCCAGCGGATCTTCAACCTCAGCCTGCAGCTGGGGAGAGTGCCCACCCTCTGGAAGACGTCGTGCATTGTTCCAGTTCCCAAAAAGAACTGCCCCAGTGAGCTGAACGACTACAGACCAGTGGCGCTCACCTCTCATATAATGAAGACAATGGAGCGGCTCTTTCTCAGCCTCCTCATACCACAGGTGCAACATGCCCAGGACAGCCTGCAGTTTGCGTACCAAGCAGGCGTTGGTGTGGAGGATGCTATCCTTTACCTGTTGCACCGAGCCCACTCACACATGGATAAGGGAAATGGCGCTGTGAGGATCCTGTTCCTGGATTTCTCGAGTGCCTTTAATACTATCCAGCCCCGGCTTCTCCAGGACAAGCTGGACAGAATGCGAGTGGACCCCTGCCTGGTTGCCTGGATTTCAGACTACCTCACCGATAGGCCACAGTACGTCAGACTGAAGGACATCACATCTGACACTGTGATCAGCAGCACCGGAGCACCGCAGGGAACGGTGCTGGCCCCTCTTCTGTTCACCCTGTACACCGCTGACTTCTGCTACAACTCAGAGCTGTGTCACATCCAGAAGTAAGCGGATGACACAGCCATCGTCGGGTGCATCAGGGACGGCAGAGAGGAGGAGTTTCGGAGGCTGGTGAGGGACTTTGTTGTCTGGTGCCACAGGAACCTCTTGCAGCTCAATCCGTCAAAGACCAAGGAGCTGGTCATTGACTTTGGGAGGTCGAGTCCAAGGTCACAACCTATTGTGATCGAGGGAGTCGAGGTACAGACCGTGGACTCATTCAAGTACCTCGGGGTGTGGGTGGACAATAAGCTGGACTGGACTGTTAACACGGACCGCTTGTACAGGAAAGGACAGAGCAGGCTGTACATCCTGAGGAGGCTGCACTCCTTCAACATCTGTAAAAAACTCTTGTGGATGTACTACCAGTCTGTGGTTGCCAGTGTTCTGTACTACATCGTAGTGTGCTGGGGGGGGGGGGGGGGGGGGCAGTATATCTAAGAAGGACAGCTCCTCCAGACTGGAGAAACTGATCAGGTGGGCCGGTTCTACGATCGGAATAAAACTGGACTCACTGGTGACGATGGCAGAGAAGAGGACTGTGGAAAAACTAGAGAGCATCCTGGACGATGCCAGTCACCCTCTGCATACTGTTGTCAGTAGCCAGAGGAGCCTGTTCAGTGCTAGACTGCTTCATCCCAAGTGTAGGACTAATAGACTCAAAAACTCCTTTGTCCCACACGCCATTAGACTGTACAACTCCTCTCTGGGGGAAGGGGGTACTAGGATGACAGGGGATGCAAATCAATAACAGTGCAATACTTTTTCATAACATGGTCACTACTGCCTAGTTTGTCTTGTTATATTTTTATTTTACTGTTATATTTTTATTCTCATTGTTGCTTTTTATTTTTATTCTATTGTAATATTTTTCTATTTTGTTTCCATTTATACCCCCATTATTTACTTTTTACTTTTTACAATTTTGTACACTGCTGCTGGAATTTAAATTTTCTTGAGGGAACTCTCCTGAAGGAATCAATAAAGTACTGTCTATCTATCTATCTATCTATCTATCTATCTATCTATCTATCTATCTAAATGTACTACCTTTGTTAAACAAGATCAGAGACTGCATTGGACAATATAGTTTACATACGAAATGTCCATTTCCATTTATTAAAAGTAATAAAAAAAACATCAATACCATACTTACCTATCAAGGAGGAAATTAGCAAGTTTGGCGTCAGATGAAAAAAATCTTCTCCGCCTCCAATCGTCTCCATCCTTCAAAGGCATCCCCAATACAAATCCTTGTTTTGTTCCTGGCTTTATCATGAATAAGTTGAGAATCACAACGACGCCTTTTAGATTTACTAAGGTCTGACATGTTGAGTAACTTTACTAGTGGTAGTAGCCATATGACGGTGGCGGTGTGTAACTGGCAACCTGGATGTGACACACTCACAGACTTTCTAATTGGTCAAATAGTAGAGGGCGGGACATCGAAATTAAAACAATAACAAGATTTCGGAGCTGTAAATCTAATTTTAAAATGAGCATATCCCGGCTGAACTACTGTTATCAGTTTTAGAGGTATTGGGAAATAACATGATTTATTAATGCCTTTTAACATATCAGGGCCATTCAATGATGACTTGACATGAAATTATTACATATCAATGCAACATAACTTTTACTTTTACTCGAATATTTTTGCGAAGAAGAAACGCTACTTTTACCTCGCTATATTGAGTTTCATTACAATTGCTACATTTATTTATTGTAAGAAGGGAATTCATATGGCCACATTCGCTAGGGTTTACCAAGAAACCCTAAGATTCGGGGTGTGCTCTGAGACTTTAGCTGCCAGATGGCAGCAGAGTGTTGAATATCTTAAAATGCGTTTTGTGGCAATTCCCACTTTGACCTCAGTGTCAGTTGCTATGTAGAGTGGCGCTTTTAATCGTTTTCAGCAGACAGCTTTGCAGAATTATTAGACCCCCTCTTCCTCTCTTATGAGATCCACCCAGGAGGACCATATTAATCCATTCCCTAGTGTATATCATCATCATTTTTACTTATAATCCAGTCCCTCGAGAATTTTGCAGGCTTACGTTGTGATTGTAGCGGCCTAAATTGCATCAACTGGCAGCAGCTTTTTGAGAAAGTTGTGGGGAAAGTCACTATGTTCTGAGTCGTATTTTTTCAATACCATTGACTCAACTGGTGATTTTATGAATTTGTTATCAATGTTTTAAGTGTTCCGAGTAACCTTAAAGGCCTACTGAAATGATTTTTTTTATTTAAACGGGAATAGCAGATCCATTCTATGTGTCATACTTGATCATTTCGCGATATTGCCATATTTTTGCTGAAAGGATTTAATAGAGAAAATCGACGATAAAGTTCGCAACTTTTGCTCGCTGATAAAAAAAAAAGCCTTGCCTGTACCGGAAGTAGCGTGACGTCACAGGAGCTAGTATTCCTCACAATTCCCCATTGTTTACAATGGAGCGAGAGAGATTCGGACCGAGAAAGTGATGATTACCCCATTAATTTGAGCGAGGATGAAAGATTCGTAGATGAGGAACGTTACAGTGAAGGACTTGAGAGACAGTGATGGACGTATCTTTTTTCGCTCTGACCGTAACTTAGGTACAAGCTGGCTCATTGGATTCCACACTCTCCTTTTTTTACTGTGGATCACGGATTTGTATTTTAAACCACCTCGGATACTATATCCTGTCACGTTTCAGTGCACAGTGTCCACACGTATCGGAGAATAAAGTAATACTCTTAATCTTTAGCCTAATGGCATATTTATTACAAGTAGCGGCTGAAAATGGCGCGTCTCACAAAGAGAGCGTAATGACGTCACATCCTGTGTACGTACCGTAAACATATAGAACATACAGCACAACACAATAGGTACCGTAATGCAATGAGTAAGGGCGCAATCCAAACACAACATTTAACACCCCCACTCGCCATTAACTCACTTGGTTACCTTGAGAAAAAATTACAATGCAAGAAAAGAAAATAGGGATCACATGTTGTCCCTTCCCCAATAAACAGAAAAACACACTGCACTTCTAAGTGCCAAACATGTCCTGTTTGAACCTTTTTAGCTTCATCTTGGTGGCTGGCTTTGTCAGAACATCGGCAATCATATTTTCAGTAGGACAGTACTCCAAAATCACTCTGCCACTTTTTATAGTTTCCCTTATGAAATGGTATTTGATATCTATGTGTTTACACCGTTGCCTGTTCACTGGGTTTTTGGCTAGTGCAATAGTGCCTTGATTATCTTCAAATACCTTTGTTTGTGCATAAGGGTAATTGTCAATGCCTCTGAGTAGCTGTCCTAGGTAGATACATTCTTGAATGGCTGATGCCAAAGACATGTACTCTGCCTCACATGTAGATAAAGCAACAGTAGCTTGTTTTCTTGTTTTCCATGAGATTAGAGAGCTACCTTCGCTTAGACTAGCACAATAACCTGATGTGCTTCTCCTGTCAGACACATCTGACGCCCAGTCAGCGTCACTGTACACTCTCAATCCCAGTTTTTCAGTTTTATTTCCTTTGAAACATAACTTGTTTTCTGCTGTACCTTTGAGGTATCTAAACACATGTTTTACTGTGTTCCAGTGTTCGACTGTTGGCTCAGCAAAGTATTGGGATAATTTACTGACCACAAAACTTATGTCTGGACGTGTGCATGTGGACAAGTAGATTAGGCTTCCAACAGCCTCCCTGAACCTTCTTTGATCTGTCATTTTGTGTGCATCACCTGTGTACTCTAGTTTTGGTTCACATGGAGTCTCTCTGGACTTGCAATTTTGCATTTCAAATCTCTCTAAGATTTTGTGAACATATCTCTCTTGAGACATTGTGACTTTACCATTTGTTTGGTCAAAATCTATTCCCAGAAAATGTTTCAATTTTCCTAGATCCTTCATTTTGAATCTTTCAGTGAGCATCATTTTCACACTGTTGAGTACACCATTGTTTTTAGATGCTATGATGAGATCGTCTACCCATACAAGTAAAATCACTTTCTCATAATGCTCCTCTCGTGAGTACACTCTTAGTCCGTCCTCTGCGCTGGATGGACGCTTTTCTGCTTGCTCTCGCTTGCTCTCGCTTCTGCTTGCATTTTTTGCTACTATCTGCTGCTATTTTCTTACACAAAGAGCAACAGCTCTTGGATACTTACCAAACCAGTGGGACTATATTTTCTTTTAGATAACAGAGGCATTTTTCAATATTTTTACGACGTCCTCAACACTACGCGAGGAGGCCTACCATTCAAGATAAGCCTGAGCCCGAGCCTGTGCTACAGTGCTAAAGGTAATCAGCATAAGATGCCTCCTTTCTCTACGGAAGATTACCACAAACTGCTAAAGAAGATTTTACTGTTGGAAATAAAAATGAATCGGTTGGAAGTGAATTTAGAAGTGAATGGACAATGTGGCTACAACACCACTCTAGCACTCCTGTCGACTGAAAACACTGGACAGCACCATGCTACAACCCAGCTAACTAGCAACAATGAAGCTACGAAGAAACGGGAGGTCCCTGTAGAGGGTAATAAATCTACCAGTGAAAATCCTCCCTGGAACACACTTGGTGCAAAGCCAAAGAGAAGACCACCTCCCTGCGACAAGGGAGAATGGATATCTGGCAGGACCCAGCGCCCCGATATCTCTGATCTGACCGGCTGGCCTGCGCTACCATCTTCAGCCAGGCATACTGCGTCATCAACTCCACTGCCACGTAGGACACAGCAGCGGACAGCTGAGAAGAGGAGAACTACCAATAAACCTCCCCAGCAAGCAAGTGTCCAACTAAAGAACAGGTTTGCCCCACTGTTGATGGACAATGGATCCCCCTCTGATTGCCTGAATAACCCACCATCACCACGCAGAAGGGTAAGACCTGCTAACTTTACACCACAGAGAAAGCTAACGAGAGCTCCTGAAAATCTGATTGTGGGGGACTTTTCTGTAAAAGATATGAAAAGCAATAATAACACCAAAGTACTCTGCTTTCCGAAGGATATGGTATCTGACATGGAAAAAAGAATCCTGGAAATTGTCGCTGCACACCCAAATGTGAAAAATATCATCCTGCACATTGGTTTTAATGACATTGTAAAACAACAATCAAGAGAGCTGAAAGAGCACTTCAATAAACTCTTTGAAACAGTCAGCGCTGTGAATGCTGACGTTTTTATCAGTGGTCCTCTACCCCCAATCAGGAGAGGAGCTGAGAGATTCAGTAGACTTTACTCGCTGAATGAGTGGCTATCAAGTGCACTTCTTGCTCGTTCAATGCATTTTATTGACAATTTTAGCTTTTTCTGGGACCGCAGGCATCTTTTTAAGGCAGACGGACTTTGCCTGAATAAGATGGGAGTAAAGCTATTCATGAACAACATGTTTCACTTCCTGCATCTTGCATCTATCATCACTGCCAAGGACAAGAGACAAGAGGAGCCACCGAGGAAGGAAGACACAACACAGCCTATCAGGAACGTCGAAGGAGGACCGCCACTGCAAAAGGAGAACGTCGACCATGAGATACACCAGAGCAAAGAGGAGAGGTGTCTATCCTCCTCTACCGCCCCTCCCTCCATTCTGAATGCATGTGAAGATCCCTCCCCCACATCCCCCAAGCCATCCACGTCTCCATCTTTCTCCCTCCCTCAAGTAGACCTTTCTCCCCCCTTCTCCCCCTTGGAGTTCCGGGAGCTACCCCCACTCATGCCCCACCCTACTCAGATTTTTACCCCCCTAGATCATCGCTCACCTCCACCACCCCCTCCACGAAGGCGTGCTCCACAACCCCCCAGCCATACTTCACCTTTCTCACGCCAACCCCTTACACGCCCTCAACGTCCACCTTCAGTAGTTCGTCCCAGCTCTGACGCTGCTCACTCCCCCTCCCCCTTACGGCAAACCCCGCCTCGCCCTGACAGCAGTCCTGAATATTTCTGATACAGAAAAGGGTTCAGCAGTAGACCACATTATCAGCTGGGCCCAAGGTTGCCTACATCAAATCATGGCACCTTCTACATCCCTGTTGTGACTACCAAGAGAGTAAACATTGGGAAACTTAGCCACCCTGCTAACCTAAACAATCTCATTCCTATTATCTCCAAATCAAAGCCAACATTGAAGCCTGTCAATAACACCATCAGGATGGGTCTGCTCAATGTCAGGTCTCTGAATAGCAAATCATTTTTAGTCAATGATTTTATTAGCACTTCTAAACTTGACTTTATGTTTTTAACTGAAACATGGCTGGAACAAAATAACAGTGCAAGCATTCTGATCGAGACAGCACCCCCCAACTATAACTTCATTGATATATGTAGATCGGGGAAAAGAGGTGGAGGGGTTGCTGCTATATTTAAAAACATGTTTCAGGGGAAACAGATGTCACTCGGTGAGTTTACATCATTTGAATACCTGTGTGCTGTGTTGAAATGCTCTCCCAAAATTCTCTTGTTAATTATCTACAGGCCACCTAAATATTCTGCAAATTTTTTTGATGATTTTACTGAACTATTGTCTAGCATCTCCACTGACTTTGACTGCCTGGTTATAACTGGTGATTTTAATTTTCATATTGACGATTTAAATGACAAGGGCGCAAAAGAACTTTTTACTATTTTAGACACATTTGAACTGTCTCAACATGTGAAAGAGGCTACACATTATAAGGGACACACCCTGGACCTGATTATCACAAAAGGTCTCAATGTTTCTGATGTTCTTGTGATTGATCCTTCATTGTCTGATCATTTCTGTGTTTTCTTTAATATTTCTGTAATTCCGGACACACAAACAGAATCAAAGAATGTCAAAAAGCGGTACATAAATGAACATGCTAATGTCCTCTTTAAAAACGCCATCTCCTCACTACCACCTCTAAACCCATGTCATGCTGATGATCTTGTAAGCAACTTTAATTCCAAAATTGTGAATATCATAGATATCATTGCACCTGTTACAGTTAAAACGATTTCTGGCAAGCAAAAGGCACCCTGGAGAAAATCTGCTGCTGTAACAGCCCAGAGAAGAGAGTGCAGGAAGGCTGAACGAATCTGGCGGAATACAAAACTTCATATTCACCATGACATCTATAAAGAGAGCCTCCAGGCCTACAATTTAGTCTTAAAAAGTGCTAGAGAAACATTCTTCTCCAATATCATAAACAGCAACACAAATAAGGCCAAAACCCTATTCACAATCGTTGATAGACTGACTAAACCCCCAACACAAATACCAGCCGAACTCCATTCCACGCAGAAATGCAATGACTTTGCATTCTTTTATACTGATAAAATTGAAGGCATCAGACGCACCATCAATATCTCAAGTAAAAAAGTTGGATCACCACCCCATTTAGGCAAAAGTAACACAGCAATGATGGCAAGCTTTAATGCCATAGACTCTAAAACTCTAGTGGAAACGGTGACAGCTCTAAAGTCATCCACCTGCTGCCTTGATGTTTTACCTACCAACTTCTTTAAGAATGTTTTTGACTGCCTATCAACAGACATCTTGCAAATAGTTAATAATTCTATTAAATCGGGCAATTTCCCGAAGGCTTTCAAAACTGCAGTCATTAAACCTCTTCTAAAAAAGCAGAGCCTAGATGCCTCTGTTATCAACAACTACAGACCAATTTCAAATCTACCATTCATAAGTAAAATAATTTAGAAAGTTGTCCTCCAACAACTAAATCACTTCTTGGCTTCTACTGGCTGCCACAACAACTTCCAGTCAGGATTTCGACCTCTTCATAGCACAGAGACGGCCCTTCTTAAAGTTATAAATGACATCCGTCTAAACACAGACTCTGGCAAAACTTCAGTATTAATGCTTTTGGACCTCAGTGCTGCATTTGACACTGTCGACCACTCAATACTTTTGGACAGGTTGGAAAACTGGGTGGGGATCTCAGGCACAGTTTTAAGCTGGTTCAAGTCATATCTACAAGATAGGAACTATTTTGTTTCCATTGGTGACTTTGTATCAGAACCAACCAACGTAACGTGTGGAGTCCCCCAAGGTTCAATCTTGGGGCCGACTTTATTTAACATCTATATGCTCCCACTAGGACAAATCATGCAAAATAATAACATTGACCATCATTGCTATGCCGATGACACCCAAATCTATGTAGCGCTATCACCAAATGACTATCGCCCCATAGATCTTCTGTGCCAGTGCATTGAGCAAGTCAAACACTGGATGTGCCAAAATTTCCTACAACTAAATGAAGATACAACTGAGATAATTGTTTTTGGTGCTAAAAAAGAAAGGTTTAAAGTCATCCAACACCTTCAATCACTGTCCCTGAAAACCTCAAATAAAGCCAGAAATCTTGGGGTTATTTTAGATTCTGATTTACATTTCGACAGTCACATCAAATCAGTAACAAAATCGGCCTACTATCACCTCAAAAATGTAAAAAGACTTAGAGGGCTCATGTCAGCTCAAGACTTAGAAAAACTTGTACATGCCTTTATTACCAGTAGGCTAGACTATTGTAATGGTCTCCTTGCAGGTCTTCCCAAAAAAACTGTCAGGCAGCTACAGCTTGTTCAGAACGCTGCTGCTAGAGTTCTAACAAAGACCAAAAAATGTGAGCACATTACACCAATTCTTAAATCCTTACATTGGCTCCCTGTACATCAGAGAATAGATTTCAAAATCCTCCTGCTCACATATAAATCACTACATGGTCTAGGGCCCAAGTATATCACTGATATGCTCCCACTATATACGCCCTCTAGATCACTAAGATCTTCTGAGACCAATCTGTTAGCGGTTCCAAGAGTAAACTCAAATCAAGGGAGCGCATCATTCAGTCACTATGCAACACATAGCTGGAATAAACTTCCTGAAGATGTCAGACTCTCCCCAACTCTCACTACTTTTAAAACTAGACTGAAGACTTTTATGTTCACCTTAGCTTTCAGCTAAATCTTTTAATCTTTTAACTTTTAACGTCTGCACTGTTTTTATTTTTATTGTCTGCATTTTAATTTTGCTTTTATTTTCTTTCATTTCACTTTGTTGTCTGTGAAGCACTTTGAGTCTGCCTTGTGTATGAAAAGCGCTATACAAATAAAGTTGCCTTGCCTTGCCTTGCCTACACACAATGATCAGCAGAATTTTGTACAAAACCATTCTCAGTTAGACATGTGTGCAACATTGCATTCCAATTTCTACCGGACTGTTTCAAACCATAGAGAGACTTGTGCAATTTACACACTAGCTTTTCACCTGTGACTGATTCTTTCTCATAGCCTTCTGGCTGTTCGATATAAATTTCGCAATCGATCGGGGCGTGAAGATAAGCAGTCTTTACATCAAGCTGGTGCAGCACTAGCTCCTCTTGTGCCGCCTTTTGCATGATCACCCTCACACTTGTCATGTCTGCTGTGGGTGAAAATGTCTCTTTGTAGTCAGTTCCCTTTTTCTGACTGTAGCCTTTCGCTACGAACCTCGCTTTGTATTTATCTGTTCCGTCAATGTCACTCTTGAGGGCATAGACCCATTTCCCCCCCACTGCCTGTTTGCCCGGTGGCAAATGGGTGAGGCTAAAGGTGTCGTTTTCCTCCAGTGACTTCACCTCATCATCCATAGCATTTTTCCACTGCCTTGATTTGTTTGACATTATCGCTTCCTTGTAGGTTTGAGGAATGTCACATACTGCTCTGTAGCAAGAGTCCACGCATGTTACAAATTTGTCCATTGTATCCTCAGTCTCAAACTCCTGTAAGTGAACCGGCCTCCTCCTGGTTCGCGATGGGTTCCTTCTGTTTACAGTGTCAGTGACTCTACCCGGCTGTGTGCGTTCAGTCTGTTCAGGTAAAGTCTCAGAAACACCCTGTAAACCTTGATCTGGTACATTTTCAACCTTGTCATCATCAACACAAATTTCTCTTTCATTAACCCTGGGTTGTACATCACCATACCCCATGTATGACTCACATGTTTGTGTTTCTTTTTCTGTTGCAGTTTTGGTTGTGAATTTTACCAATCTATGTTTCTGAACTTTCTCTTGTTCTGGGTAGTACACTAGGTAGGCTGGGCTGTTTTTATCGTAACCCACAAAAACACCCTGCTCACACCTAGAGTCTAGCTTGCCCTTGGCTTGTTGCTGGTAAGCATAGCACACTGATCCAAATTTTTGCATTTTGGAAATGTTTGGTTCTTTCCCTGCGAACAACTCGTATGGTGTTTTCTGTGTACGCCTAGAGTAGCATCTGTTCCGTACATAGGCCGCCGTCTGTACTGCGTAGTTCCACAGCTTATTTGGTAAGTTACTTTCTAGCAGTAAGCATCTGCCCATCTCATAAAGGGTTCTCCACCCTCTCTCGGCCGTGCCATTTTGGTGTGGTGAATAGGGTGCAGACGTTTCATGTCTAATCCTATTCCTTATTAACAGTGCCTGGAACTCTTTGCTTGTATACTCAGAACCATTATCTGATCTGATGCACCGAACCTCACCGTATGGTGCTACGTCAGCTAAAAACCGTTCTGTTGCGAGCACTGCATCACTTTTAGACCTTAGAAAGTACACCATCATGGTACCAGAATAGTCATCAGTAAATATTTGTGCATATTTGTGACCATCAATGCTAGGCGTTTGCATGGGACCGGCTAGGTCAGTGTGGACTAGTTCCAAGGGTTTCTTAGCCCTCCTGTCAGGCTCCTTGTTTCTCGTCTGGGTAAATTTTCCTTTTGTGCACACTTCACATAATTGTGCTGGTTTAGCCGCACTCCCTTTTATCTCCATGCCTCTCACTACACCTTGTAATTTTTGCACATCTTCATAATTACAATGGCCTAAAATTTCATGCCATGTTTGTACATCATGACACACTTTACATAGATCAATATCAGTTTGAACAGTAGGCAAGTAATACAGATTACCACTTTCGTGTATGTCAAACCTGCTACCGTCCCTTGTGACCATGCGATTGTCCCCTTTCTCGAAGGTGATCGTCGCTCCTCCATTTGCGGCACGCGCCACGGAAAATATGTCATGTGGATATGTGGGTATGTACAGAGCATCCCTCAGTTGTGCTCTGTGCTGTCGTCCAGCGCTGTCCTGCAGACAGATGGTCGCTGTTCCTCTTCTCTGTGCTATTCCACTGCATTTGGTTCCGTCTGCTAGCTCCACTGAATGAGAGTCAGGTTGAAACGTGTCATCGAAGCTTTTAAACTTTTCTATGTCATTCACAATATGTGATGTTGCTCCTCCGTCGACCATAATGCCTTTCATCTTCACGCTGCCTGGTGGTCTCTCATTCCTTGCGTCGTTTGCCTTGAAGAAATGGTCCTTTCGGTCGCTGTCTCGTTCCTCCACGACCTTTCTCGCGCCATCTCGTTCCCCCTTTTTCTTGCACAGCGACTCTTCGTGTGTGTTACTTTTGCAGTATCCACACCATACTTTTCTGGAACACTTTCTTGCTTTGTGCCCCTTTATTCCACATCTGTAGCACGTCACGTTGGCATCTTCATCTTTTCTATTGCCAGCTTGTGCCCTTGGTGGACCTCTGCCCTGTTTTACATGGGTCTTCATCACATTGTCTGTAGATTCTGTCTTCTTCATTTTCTCGCTCTCTTCATAAACTCTTAGTCTCCTTTTAAAGTCTGCAAATGTAACTGTATCTTCATTTTGTGTTACATGGACTGCTAGGGGCTTGAAGGATTCTGGTAGCCCATTTATCACCATGGCTACATTTAGTCCGTCACTCATGGTTTCACCAGCGTCTTTTAGGGCCATGATAATGTTCTCTGCTCTTATAATGTAGTCTGTAACATTCTCACCTTCTCCCATGTGTAGCTTGGTGAGTGATGTGTACAGATTGATGATCCTCGGCTTACTTTTTCCGGAGTAGTGTTCTCTCAGTATTTTCAGGGCTTGTCTGCCATCATCTGCAGCCTCGTGTCTTATTAAGGATAAGCTTTTGTCATCAATGAGTCTGATCAGTTCAGCATAACAGTCAGTATTCTTCCTCCTATGTTCAGCTTGAGCTTCTTCATTGCCAGATGGCGCATTCAGGATCGCCTCTTTTAATTTTAGAATGTGTAGATGACCTAAAAATCTTGTTTCCCACAGGTCATATTTTTCATCTGATCCATCAAAAAGAAGTTGCGGGGCTGGTGTCGCCATTCTGTTAGCCATCTCGCGTATTGCGTCGCGAAAAACTTCTTCCGAGCTTTACTCACTTTATCTCCAAGTTGTCCACAGAAGCTCCGTGTTAATCCGTCACGTTAAACTTCCTCCAACTCTTCCTGGGCCCATAACCTGTCATGTTTCAGTGCACAGTGTCCACACGTATCGGAGAATAAAGTAATACTCTTAATCTTTAGCCTAATGGCATATTTATTACAAGTAGCGGCTGAAAATGGCGCGTCTCACAAAGAGAGCGTAATGACGTCACATCTTGTGTACGTACCGTAAACATATAGAACATACAGCACAACACAATAGGTACCGTAATGCAATGAGTAAGGGCGCAATCCAAACACAACATTTAACAAATCCTCTTGAAAATGAGAGTCGAGAACGCAAAATGGACATTCAGTGCCTTTTATCTCCACGACAATACATCGGCGAAATGCTTTAGCTACGAGCTAACGTGATAGCATCGTGCTTTAACTGCATATAGAAACAAAAAAATAAAGGATAGAAGGAAGGATAGATAGAAAATCAACAATACTATTAAACCGTGGACATGTAAATACACGGTTAATGCTTTCCAGGCTGGCGAAGGTTAACAATGCTGTGCTAACGACGCCATTGAAGCTAACTTAGCAACGGGACCTCACAGAGCTATGCTAAAAACATTAGCTCTCCACCTACGCCAGCCAGCCCTCATCTACTCATCAACACCCGTGCTCACCTGCGTTCCAGCGATCGGCAGAAGGACGAAGGACTTCACCCGATGCGTTTGGCGGCCCGGAGACGTAGGAAGTCAAGGTGAGGTCGGCGGCTAGCGCGGCTAGCGCGGCTAGCGCGGCTAGCGCTCCAACAAAGTCCTCCTGGTTGTGTTGCTGTAGTCCGCTGCTAATACACCGATCCCACCTACAACTGTCTTCTTTGCAGCCTTCATTGTTTATTAAACAAATTGCAAAAGATGTCCAAAATACTGTGGAATTATGAAATGAAAACAGAGCTTTTTGTATAGGATTCTACGGGTACCATAACTTCCGTTACTCTGACTTCGTCACGTGCATACGTCATCATACCGCGACGTTTCAGCCGGATATTTCCCGGGAAGTTTTAAAAGTCACTTTATAAGTTAACCCGGTTAATGTTAAGATTTCATCATTGATATATAAACTATCAGACTGCGTGGTCGGTAGTAGTAGGTTTCAGTAGGCCTTTAACCTAAAAAAGCACAATACATTCTGTATTAATGTTTTACTTGTTTTATACCACACAGACTTTAAAGTAGTGGCACTAAAAGCACATACTCAGAGTTCATTTTCAAATTATTGTAGTCTTTTAATAATATAGTTATAATAACAGGAAGAAACACCAACAAAGGCTTCATTATTGTCCTCTGTCTGCTCTGTCGTATAATAGTTGCAGACATTCTCCGTATATGTTTCATGCTTGAAAAGTGTTTGTCCATCCATTCATTTATGTTCTAACACATTTACCTCCACACGTTAAGAGCATTTGTGAATTGTTGGGAGAAATCCATTGCGATCATTTTTGTAGGTGAATGAGAGACGATGAGATTATCCTCACATTGTATCATCTCTAACATGTCATTGCTGCCTCTTTGCTAGGTCATCATTGCAAATGAAATTATTAACAAGACAGAGGTTTTATTGAACAGTGACACTGTAACATTACACACAGGTTGAACAGTAACAGTGTATTTGAATATAGGAAAATAAAACAGTGTACTTAACCCTTGTGTGGTGTTCGGGTCTGTGGGACCCGTTTTCGATTTTTATCAAAAGAAAATTATACAATTAATTAATTTTTCAAACTAAGACTCACTGGCTTTGGCTCATTTTCTGTGAAGAACATATATCAGAATACATATTTATTGAACACACACCATACACACTCCCTACACATTTCTATTACATATAAGATGTTCGGGTCCACTGGACCCGGGGGCTAATAGAACTGTGGAAATTGATGTTCTGTGTACCACACACACAAACACACACACACACACACACACACACACACACACACACACACACACACACACACACACACACACACACACACACACACACACACACACAGCAGGCCTAGACAGGGAGGACAGAGTGTAGGTACACAGAACATCAGAGGGTCAAATGTGCGAGAAAATGAGAGCAGACAGTGTTGACAAACAATGTTGTAACCTTGTGTGGGAACCGCAGGTGCAGAAACACAAAAGAAGAATCTCTGTGGGATGCAGAAACTGGCAGATAAATGTCCATGCAACGTTCATATTGTTGTTACTCAGCCAGCGTTTGTGGGTCTTAGACTTAGACTTACTTTTTATTGTCATTCAAATTTGAACTGTACAGTACAGATAAGAACAACATTTTGTTGCATTAGCTCATGGTAGTGCAGGATAAAAAAGCAATAAGGTGCAGATATAAATAAATAGATTACTGTACAGATAAATATATTGCACTTTTGCATATGCATCCACGTTTATGGATGTATGTTATATTAGCTTTATATTCCAGCCAGATAATCCATTTTTTGGGGGAATTGAGGGGATTATTATGATGCGTTCAAGAGTCTTATGGCCTGAGGGAAGAAGCTGTTACAGAACCTGGAGGTTCTGCTACGGACGCTGCGGAACCTCTTTCTAGAGTCCAGCAGTGAAAACAGTCCTTGGTGGGGGTGGGAGGAGTCTCTGGCAGCTGCTTTTTGCGATCTCCTGGATAGGAGGAAGAGGAGTCCTGATGATCTTTTCCGCCGTCCTCACCACTCTCTGGAGAGACTTCCAGTCTGAGGCACTGCAGGCTCCAGTCCAGACAGAGATGCAGTTGGTCAGCAGGCTCCCTATAGTGCCTCTGTAGAATGTGGTGAGAAGCAGCACATGCAAAAAGTGCATGTGCTGCTGAGCTCTTTTTACAAGAGCTCCGGTGTGTAGGGACCAGGTCATATTGTCAGTTATCTGCACCCCCAGAAACTTGGTGCTGCTTACCATCTCCACCTCTGTGCCGTTGATGTAGAGTGGATTGTGGCTGGACTGGTGCTTCCTGAAGTCGACGATGATCTCTTTGGTCTTGTCGACGTTCAGGACCAGGTTGTTGGTTCTGCACCAGTCAACCAGATGTTTCACCTCCTCCCTGTAGTCTATGTCATTGTTGTCACGGATGAGGCCGACTACTGTCGTGTCGTCCGAATACTTCACAATGTGGTTAGTAGTGGACCTGGCGCAGCAGTCATGGGTCATCAACGTGAACAGCAGCAGACTCAGGACGCAGCCCTGGGGGGAGCCGGTGCTCAGGGAGATGGCACTGGAGGTGTTGTTGCCCACTCTCACAGACTGGGGTCTGTCTGTGAGGAAGTCAAGCAGCCAGTTGCAAAGGGGGGTACTGAATCCAAGGGGGGCCAGTTTGCTCACCAAGTGCTGCGGGATGATGGTGTTGAATGCCGAGCTGAAGTCCAGGAACAACATCCCCACGTGTGTGTCCTTTCCTTCCAGATGTTCTAAGCTCAGGTGGAGTGCAGAGGAGATGGCGTCCTCTGTGGAGCGGTTAGGGCAATAAGCAAACTGGTATGGGTCGAATGTGGGGGGAAGTCTGGAGACAATGTATTCCTTTACTAGCCTCTCGAAGCACTTCATTACAGATGTTTTTTGGGATAAGTCAGTATTTTAACATAAAAGTGTTTGATTGTGAGGCATTAAAAGCCACAAAATGCAACAGGTCCATCAGACCCACAAACACTGGCTGAGTAACAACAATATGAACACCACACAAGGGTTAAATAATGATTCAAATTGTTGGCGTACCACTAGATAGAGCCCACGTACCACTAGTGGTACACGTACTACTGTTTGAGAATCCCTGCAATAGTTTGTTTGATTAAACGGCTAAAACACACTTTTTAGCCTCCATGTGTAATTTAGGGAAAATAGTTGAAAAAAAAGAAAGATTTTTTCTCCATAACTGTCATTCTTTTTTATAATAAGTGCACATCATCAACATTGCAATTACACTTTTAACATGTGTGCAATAACTCCAAAAATAAATACTTTCCACTGTTCGCTGCCACACAGATCACCCACACACCTCCGCTCTAATGTGCGCTCTGTTCCAGCGGCCGTGCGGAAACTATGTCTGCGTATTTAAAGTTCCGGGCACTCCATGTAGAACACATTATTACATGTTTATTAGTTATACCCTTTTAACTGTGAATGGAAGCAACATAATATAAATCAACTGTTACCAAGTTCTAGCAAATAAATAAAGTGCTTACAAGTAAAACATTTTTAAAAAATCCTGGATGACAATCTGATAATAAAATTGCAATTGTGTCAAAATACTGGGGTCTTTTTTTTATTATTACTTATTTTGAATTATGCACACAACTAATTTACTGGAATTAATAAAAAGGATGACAGCACTAATATATAAATAAATAGTGACCATTTGAAATAGTAGATGTGCTGGTGTTTATTTAGTTGGATTAGTTGTGAGCCTCACATTGCATGTGTCTCATTTTCAGTGTCATGTTGTTTTCTGGTGTGTGTCCAGGAAAACCAGCGAGGATTTAAATTACTTATTTATTAATTTTTATTTTTTAAAATAATAACAGAATAATTCATGTACAAAAAATGTATTCACAATTGCACCCATTTATTTGTTTTAAACATCAGTGAACTGTATACAAATAATTACAAAAATAATAATAATTTTACAAATAAAACCAACTCAAACACAAATGGATCCATGAAGAAATGTCTGTTTCAAAGACATACATTTATTTATTAATGCATCACATGTAATACTTTGAGCCATTTAATAAAAGTGGTTTAAAATCAAACCTAATGATGTAAGGCACACCAATAGTAGACCATGGGAAAGTCTCTGATTGTGGGCCTCCTGCTGGGTCCTCTTTGAGGTTGTTTACATCACGGATTTGATCAAGTGCCAACTTTAGTGTGTTCTAAAAGCTTTAGCATAGACGGGCTCCAGAAAATGAAAGGGGAGCAGCATGAACAACGCCATGAGAAAGATAACACTTACTAAAGTTAGCAGCACATAGCGAGCGATGAACAGACTGTCCACTATCTGTAGAGGAGAAGAAGAAGAGTCGATTATTTTCTGTGAAATAATTCCACATTAAATATGTATTTACAGGGAATTAGACGTCTCATTTCAGTACTTCTTACTTTTGTCCACTAGATGTCAATAGAGAGCTTTCACAACACAAACGCATGCATGGGAAACGTAGTAATAAGCACATATTTTCACCAAAAAAGGTTTAAAAAATAAAAATAAAAAAGGAAGAATGCTATGAATGAACAGACATAAAAATAAGTAAAGGCACAAAGTATCATTATCTTGGGTCTGAACTTGATCAAACATACAACTGCACTTACTGAGAACCATAGTACAGAAATCTATGGGAACCTATGATGATTTTCAGCAACATTTAAAACACTTCCTTGTGGTCTAGATCAGAAGTCTTCAACATCAGGGGGGGTTGTGATATTTTTGGTTGATCAGTCTTTTTTTATTTTGCCCATGCAATTTTTCTACAAATGTAAATGTGTTTAAATACATCAGGGCCGGCCCGTGGCATAGGCCGTATAGGCAAATGCTAAGGGCGCCGTCCATCAGGGGGCGCCACGCCAGTGCCACAAATGTTGGAGGGAAAAAAAAAAAGAAAAAAAGTTGGTACTATAATTTCTAAATACATAAAATAATCCAACGTTAATTAAAATGGAAAGTAAAGCCTATTTAATAGAAATATTATTTGTTACAACATTACGCCCCCCCTCCCCCGGCACGGTGCGCCCCCTCCCTTCCCGTATCATGACTCTTTTTGGACGTCCCACATAAAAAAATCAACACAAGATGTCAAAACGGCCAAAACAGTCAGGTGCCCAGGGAAGAAAAAAGAGAAAAGAGGGGGAGAAACGAGAAAAAGACAGAGGTAGCAGGTAGGTAACGTTAGCCTACATGAAATTATTTGTCTGTTACAGAATGTGATAGTAACCTGGCTTTTTAGCATTAAGCTAATGTTACATGATTCGGCAATTGCTATAATCAATAAATAGCTAGTTCTGTTTTAACGTCGGGTTAATATTGTGGAGGGGGCTAAATTGTTATGGAAAATAATAATGTAATGTTAGGTAATTACAGTACTCCCTGGTGTACAGTAATTTGTAAGTCATTCTAGTTAATGCAATATTAAAAAGCACAAAAAGGACAGAGTTAAACAACTTGCACTGAGCCTAGTCTATAAAATCCGCTACACCTCCCTGATACCGAAGTACATGTCAAACTACTTCCTTAACGTAAATGACCGCCATAACCACAACACCAGGGGGTGCTCCACTAACCACGTTAAACCCAGATTCCGAACTAACAAAGGTCTTAACTCATTCTCTTTCTATGCCACATCAATGTGGAATGCGCTCCCAACAGGTATAAAAGAAAGGGCATCTCTATCCTCCTTCAAAACCGCAATAAAAGTTCACCTCCAGGCAGCTACAACCCTAAACTAACACCCTCCCCGGATTGCTAATAATCAAATGTAAACAATCAAATGCAGATACTTTTTCTTTTTCTTATGCCTTCTGATCTCTCTCTCTCTCTCTCTCTCTCTCTCTCTCTCTCTATGTCCACTACTTGATGTCCATACCCCCCCCCCCCCCCCCTCCACACCCCTGATTGTAAATAATGTAAATAATTCAATGTGATTATCTTGTGTGATGACTGTATTATGATGATAGTATATATGATAGTATATATCTGTATCATGAATCAATTTAAGTGGACCCCGACTTAAACAAGTTGAAAAACTTATTCGGGTGTTACCATTTAGTGGTCAATTGTACGGAATATGTACTTCACTGTGCAACCTACTAATAAAAGTCTCAATCAATCAATCAAACAAATAGAGAACTCTGTAGGATCCCCTTTTTTTGTAATATAGTTGTTAGTCATACCGGTTTGATATCTTGTTTTGTGCAGTGCCTTATTTATATTGTATTTTTAATTTATTTTATGCAACTTGTTGACACGTTTTATTTTGTGTTTATGTATGTAAAAAATATTGTATTTCATATATTCATTTTTTATTTTTTGTATTCATTTATTTATCCATATTTTTTTTAATCTTGTTAACTATTCTGATTGTTAATTTGCTTTCTTTAAGTTAAAAAAAAAGGTAAAAGACAAAGCTATTCGGTTTCTTGTGAGTATATACACTTCACTGCCGATGTGGGGGGGCGCCACCTAAAATCTTGCCTGGGGCGCCAGATTGGTTAGGAAATACATATTAACATTGCTCCAACACACTGTGGTGACGTTTAGAAATGGCAGTGACATGGCCACCCTACTCACTGTACCTTGCAGGTTTCAACTAACAACTTGAATAAGTTATATAACACCGGGTATTCAATTAAATGTTAAATGTTAAGCATTTAAGATAGCTTTCGATTAGCGCACTCATTGCCAGCTAGTCATTAGTGCACCAGTTGTCAACTAAGAAATAGCGAACCCGCTGCCAGCTAGCAATTACAACTGTTGCGCTAATCGCTAGCAGACAACTGACACGCTAATCACTAGCTAGCAACTAGTGCGCTAATTGCTAGCTGACAACTACCACGCTAATTGCTAGCTGACAACTACCGCATTAGCACTAGTGATTAGCGTGTCAGTGGTCTGCTAGCGATTAGCACGTCAGTTGTAAAATTAGTGATGCATTACTATTATTATTAGCGCACTAGTTTTCAGCTAGTGATGACTGCTCCAATAGTTAGCAGAAAACTGGTGCACCTATCGCTAGCTAACGATTAGTGTGCTAGCTGTCAGCTAGCGATTAGCATGCTAGTTGATAGCCAGCGATTGGTGCCAATGTTGTTAGCTAGCGATGAATACGCCAATAATCTGCTCGAGATTAGCGCACCAATTCTTTAGCCAACGGTTAATGCGGCAGTTGTCAGCTAGCGATCAGTGTGCCAATAGTTAGCTAGCGATTTTGGCACCAGTTTTCAGCTAACAATTGGCGCGATCGCGTGCTAGTCGTCAGACAGCGATTAGCGCGACAGTAGTTGCGATTAACGCACCAGTTGTCAGCTTGCGATTAGTGCGCCAATTGTCAGCTGGCGATTAGCACGCTAGTTACCAGCTAGCTATTAGTGCCACTATACTGTATAATTTTAATATCTTGTTATTGCACAATAACAAAGGTACCTTACCTTTATGACCAGTTTAATTTAAAACAGCATTTTATATAAGATATACAAGTAGGGGGTCCCTGCTCTACCTGTCCATCAGTCTGGGGGCACTTGGCCTCAAAAATGTTGAAGACCCCTGCTTTAGAGTCCCATTGTGCTGGCTGTCTTTTGCTAATATGGTATCTGGGTTTGCGCAGACTAGAACATGTTAGCAGGCCAGGACATGGCTCCTCTCTTCCTTTTTCTATTGGGTGGCAGCTTGCTTGGCAGGTCTGGCTGGCTTACTGGCACAACCCAGAGGCGACATGGGGCGGGGGGTGTTTGTTCTGTGCTGCTGCTGGGCTAAGATAAAGCAAAGCAGGCCTTTGTGGCAAGCTTGTATGCCGAGTGCACACAGGCAAATGCGTAATAAAAAATAAATAAATAAGAGAGAGCAGCAGGCACATATACACAAAAGAGGAATACTTTATTAAGGAAACATGCATAACAGCTTCTATCGTAGCTGACATTGAGGTTTCGGAATGGTTTGTGTATTTAATAGGGTGGGTGTTGTTTACATATTACAGGATAACGGTGCCTGAACCGGAATTCAAAAAAAGAAATGAAATCACTATTATAAAATAATTATCACAGCAAAATCAGCAGCATTACAGAACGCACAAATTGTGCAAAACAATTGGCAAGATTTTATAGTAGTCTAACAGCAGAAGTTTTGTGAAGGATCCTGAGCTGTGATTCAGTGGATGGGCTGTGGGGGGCAGTAATGTCAGCATAGCGGGTTGAGGCCAACTTGGGAAGAAAGAGATTTTTTTTTTTTTTATGTATAATAGCGCTTCATAAAATAAAGTTTGATGAAGACTGTTGGCAGTGTTGAAAGTGTGGAAAGATAATTATCAGGCTGATAAAAGTAAATACGATACCCTACCGATAAATCGGATGTAAAAAAGCTCAGCTAGAAAAATTTGAAAACACTCCAATGAGGCAAGATTATTCATATTGTGCTGTAGGGGGGTTAAGGTGGGCAAATCAAGTGCTCCTGTTCTCCTGCTTCTGATGTAAACTAAAAAACTACCACCTGAGCTTACTGTAAACAAAAATGGCGTCAATCCAGTGGTACGTTTTCATTGTTTCAGAAGAAAACATTTTGCGTTCTATTTGAACTAAATGTTCTGCAAACGCGAGAAGGAAAACAAAACATTGCACATTGTACATTATCAGCCCCCTGAAAAGCCAGTGGTGTTTTGATACATACAATGGTGTTTCGATAAAGAAATATAAATAAGTTATCGGTCTTGGGAAACAGAAATTTATCTGTATCGGTTTTGTTCTGAAGGTTTTTCATATTTGTGTAAATTGTCCCTTTTTAGTTCTATAGATAGATCATTTCTGTTAAGGGACTAATTATTATTATTATTTATTTCTATTTCATATGTGTTGTTTGGGAAGGTGTAATGTATTTTCTTTAGAGTTGTTTAACCGTTGCCACGGTTACGGTTGCCTTGGTTACGGGCACTTCCGTTTCCGCCGGCAGGTAAGAAAAGTGTTTAAAAGAGCTCCAGCATTGACAGGCAGCGGAGCGTCGGTAATACTACCCGGAAATAGAGTTCACCACAGTTGCAGATCAGATAAGTAACTAGTACTCTAAGCGTTGTGTTTAAGTTTGTTATAAGTGACAGTTAAGTGCCAGACCTCAAGGCCTGGCTCGCCAGAGGAAAGGAAAAGGAGTATCGAGAGGTCTCAAGCGCTGGACCCAGAAAGCCAGAGCGCACACGAGGAGGAAATGGAGTCTGACGAACGCTTGGACTCCCTTTTGGATCGTAGGGTGCAGTATCCACACGCCCCTCCCCCCTCCTCACCATCACCATCAGCCCGCCGTAATGCAGGACCATATGACCCACTTCCTCTTCACCCGCCTGGCTCCATAGTTCCCTTCTTTACCCAAGACAGCAGGGAGAACTACAGGGAGATGCGGCTGAGTTTGGAGTACCTTCTAGGAGAACCACAGGCGTACCACAGTGAGCAGCAAAAGTGGCTCACACTCCAACTCCATTGCAAGCTACCAATAGCTAAGAGACTTTGCTTCTCCCACGCCAAGTCCCTCACGCCCTACACAGACAGCATGAACGAACTAGATCACCGCTGGGGTTGTCCATGGGACCACATCCTCGACGAAGTTGAAGCCCTCGGGGAGTTACCCGAGATCAGAACCGACGTAGCCCTGGATGATTACGCCCTCCGCATCCGCTCTCTGGTCACGATGCTGAAGCTGCAGGGACCGACTGGAGCCAGGGAATTGAACACAGGCTCCACCGTGGAGCGCTTCATAAGGAAGCTGCCCAGACATCGAGAGGAAAGGTTCCGGCGGCGCCACGACCAGCTCCATCCCGACCAGCCAGCAGCCAGCTTGGAGGAGCTATCTGACTTTTTGAGAAGTGAGGTAAAGCACATCCGTCTCCCAACAAAAGCTGAGCCGAAGTACGGCGGACACGAATGGACCAATCGAGCAACCAAGAGGAAGGAAGGGTCAGTCCGGGTGATGACGACGATCCCAGGGGCTGACACTGAGGAGGAGAGGGATACCCCCCACGGAGAGTGGGGCGGCCCTAAGCAAGGTGATAAGAAGCCTCAACCACCTTGCCCGTGTTGCACGGGCCCCCACTGGCTTGAACACTGTCCAGAGTTTGTGAAGAATAACACCGAAGAGAGGAAACAGTGGATCAAGGACAACAAGCGATGTTGGAGGTGCGCCCGTGAGCACATGGCCAAGCAATGCACCCTGAAGAGGCCTTGTCGCATTAAGGAATGCGGCAGGATACACCTCACAGTCCTCCACGACCTCAATAACAGAAGCGACAAGCCGGAGACCGGAGAGTACTACGTAGGCCCAGTCCATGGTAACAACCCCCGAGTGTTACTCAAGATGGTGCCGGTCATCCTACGCCATGATGGGAGGGAGATGTCCACCTATGCCATCATTGATGACAGTGCAGAGTGCACAATCCTGATGAAGGAGGCAGCCACCGCCCTCGGGCTCAAAGGTCATCCTCATCAAATGAAGATCCTCACCATCCGACCCAAGCCCACCCAGGTCGCGGGTGAGATAGTGTCCCTGGAGATCATGGCAAAGAGGCGACCAGGAAAAGTGCACCCCCTGCGCGATGTGTTCACCGCTGATGTGAGCCTTTCTAACTATGGCTACCCAATAAAGGCGCTCAAGGCAAAGTACCCCCATTTGGCAAAGTTGAGGCTTGATCAAGAAGAAGAAGTGGTACCGACCATCCTAATCGGGTCCGATCAAGCAAGGCTGACCCTCCCAAGGCGCATCCTCCCAGGCCCATGTGGCTGCCCCGTCGCCCTGGACACCCCACTTGGTTGGACTCTACAAGGCCCTATCAACCTGAAGAGTGCTAATCCCAGCCAGACCCGAATGCACTTCCTCGGGGCCGAGTACAGAATGGAGGAACCCTCAACCCAGCCCAATAAGGCTGCCAGTGAGACAGAAGTAGTTGTGCAGTTACAACATAACCAGGACAAGGACAAGCTCTCATAAAAAACACAAGATACACTTACAATTAGTGCACCAACCTAAAAAAACTCCCTCCCCCATTTACACTCATTCACACAAAAGGGTTGTTTCTTTCTGTTATTAATATTCTGGTTCCTACATTATATATCAATATATATCAATACAGTCTGCAAGGGATACAGTCCGTAAGCACACATGATTGTGCGTGCTGCTGGTCCACTAATAGTACTAACCTTTAACAGTTAATTTTACTCATTTTCATTCATTACTAGTTTCTATGTAACTGTTTTCATATTGTTTTACTTTCTTTTTTATTCAAGAAAATGTTTTTAATTTATTTGTTTTATTTTATTTTATTTTTTATTTTTAAAAAGACCTTATCTTCACCATACCTGGTTGTCCAAATTAGGCATAATAATGCGTTAATTCCACGACTGTATATATCGGTATCGGTTGATACCGGTATCGGTAATTAAAGAGTTGGACAATATCGGAATATCGGATATCGGCAAAAAGCCATTATCGGACATCCCTAGAAAATATTGAATCTGTCTGAAAGAATTACAGTACAGCTTTTTTGTGCAGGCCAATGAAGCAATGCTAGATTACCGTTACAACGCTGGTGTTTGCGAGGAAATCTTAGAAAGTCATGTATTAAGCAAAATGAAGTCGTCAAGACATTACTGCCCAATATCACCTTCATGCACTTGTTGCAGGTGGCTACATCTTTCTAAAGGCTCAAGATTACTGTAAACATTTTGAAACCAAAAAATATACCACCACCACAGACTGGACTCTCATATTATTACCAATCAATGATGTAAAAATAGGGACACACGGAAGTGATCACAGCACCGCTATAAATAGTTTGTCTGCGCTAGCGCTTATAATAACAATATCACTAATACTTGGTTAATATTCAAATCACGAAATGTAAATGGAGTATTGTTGGTGCTTTTTGGATGGTTATTTATTGGATTTTATGGGTGAAATAGAAGAGTTTCCATTTGCTCTGCTGTAAGTGGACTTTTATTTACTTAGATTTAAGAGTTAAAATGCATTTTTTTTAAATCCATCTGTCGTCATGTCTTGATTGGGAACGATAGGCAAAGTAAAAAAAAAAAAAGTGCAGTTCCCCTTTAACAGTTTTTCGGTGTGGTTAGTACCATTTACGTCGGCGCCGGTGCCAATATGGAACCAGAAAAAGTACTTACAGTATCCATCCTTTAGTATCCAATGCTGTCCTTTACCTCTCTCTTTGTCACACATAAACTCACACATAAAATCCATGCTGGGAAATTATGACGCTACACATTTCTTACACATATTGATGTCATTGGTTAGCATTAAAAGTAGAAATACCCCGATCCAATATTGATATCTGTTAAGATTGTATATATCTGCGCTCTTACTCTGTGTGTTTATTGTAGAGGTTGGATGTTGTAGCGCATGTTCTCCACTTGGGGCGCTCTGGTGCTGTGTAGTGTTTAACACCGCAGCAGTTGTGTGTTCAACAGAAGAAGAAGAAAATAAAGTATCCTCGGAGAGAGGACGTTGATGATCGAACTCGAATAAAGTGTCGTTCATGTGCACGCATAAAGAACTCCATTAAGCTCAAACACCTTAACAGGTTATGGGCCCAGGAACCCCAGTGATTCCAGCCACCTCAAGCAAACAAGGCAAGGTACCGTTGAGTCGACGCACGGACAGAGAAGCCAAGAAAGTTTGCAGGTGTGGACTTGAGCTAACAGAGGAGAACTGCTTGACCAAGGATAAAGGTAATGCAAACGTGAAGTATTACACGGAGCATAACGTAGCGTGTACCCTCGAAGAAGAAGTAACCGCGAAGTATTACACGGAGCATAAAAGGGACTTTAGCCAAAGTAGCGCGTACTCTCGAAGAAGAAGTAACCGCGGTAAAGTTTGAGCTAATTAGCATAGCACAGTGCTAAAGTGCGGAGATTAAAGATGGCGGTTCGTACTACTGGAGCAGTATCCCCGCAGCTGTACTTTGATGGATCCGAAAGCAAGTATGACCTCTGGGAAGCAAGGTTTTTGGGACACTTACATATTTTAAAGTTGAGAGACACTGTTCTAAATGAACCAGTAGGAGAAGAGCAAGCAGCAGCGGACAGAATAAAGAATCCAGACTGCTATGCAGAGCTCATAAGGTTGATCGATGATAAAAGCTTGTCTTTAATAAGACATGATGCTACATACGATGGCAGGAAAGCACTGAAAATACTGAGGGACCACTACTCGGGAAAAAGCAAGCCACGAATAATCAACCTGTACACGTCCTTGACAAAACTACGGAAAGCAGACAGAGAGTCAACTACGGACTACGTCATCAGAGCAGAAAACCTGATTACAGCACTTTGTGATGCCGGTGAGACTCTCAGTGATAGTCTGATCATAGCCATGATTCTTGGAGGCCTACCTGACTCTTACAAGCCATTGGCTGTACATGTAACACAAAACGAAGACAATGTGACATTTGCAGATTTCAAAAGAAGATTACGTATTTACGAAGAGTCAGAGAAAATTAGTACTGCTGAGCCAACAGACAATGTGATGAAAACGTTCACAAGACAGGATAGAAATATCCAGAAGAAGTACACCAGCAGCACTCAAAGTAGAAGTGAAGATGGAGATCTGACATGTTTCAAATGTGGATTAAAAGGACACAGAGCAAGAAATTGTATCCGAAAAGTGTGGTGCAACTCTTGTAAGAGCCACACACACCAAGAAACCATATGCAAAAAGAAAGATAAACGAGACAACGTCAGAAAGGTTACTGATGAACAATCCGGTGATTACCTCTTCAAAGCAGCACAAGAAGAAAGTGAGTCAGCACCCAAAATAAAGATGAAAGGCATTATGGTGGATGCAGGAGCGACATCCCACATTGTAAATGATGTAAATAACTTTACAAGCTTTGACAACACTTTTCAACCAGAGACTCATTCAGTGCAACTAGCTGATGGGACAAGATGCAGTGGAATGGCCCAAGGAAGAGGAACAGCGACGATACACCTAGTGGACAGCGATGGACGACAGCACAGGGCACAACTACGAAATGCTCTGTACATGCCGTCATATCCCCACAACATCTTTTCAGTGGCGAGAGCAGCCGACGGAGGAGCAACCATAACTTTCAAGAAAGGAAAGAGCCACATGATCACTAAAGATGGTAACAGATTTAAAATAAACGAACATGAGAAGTTATATTATCTACCAACTGTTGATGCAAATGAAGATCAGTGTAAAGTTTGTCATGACGTACAAACATGGCACGAGATTCTAGGGCACTGCAACTATGACGATGTAATCAAACTCCAAACTGTGGTCAAAGGTATGGTAATTAAGGGAAATGTTGTTAAGCCAGATCAGATGTGTGAAATATGTACAAAAGGCAAGTTTACCCAAACGAGAAATAGGGAGCTAGATGCTAAAGCAAATAAACCCCTGGAGTTAATCCATACAGACCTAGCAGGCCCAATGAAAACTGAGAGCATAGAAGGACACAAATACGCACAATGTTTCACAGATGACTATTCAGGTGCTGTATTAGTATATTTCCTTAAGTCAAAAAGTGATGCAGTTGCTGCAACAGAAAAGTTCTCAGCAGATGTAGCACCCTATGGAGATGTGAAGTGTATACGTTCAGACAACGGCACTGAGTTTACAAACAGAGAGTTCCAAATGTTACTAACAAAGAACAAAATAAGACATGAGACGTCAGCGCCTTATTCGCCACACCAAAATGGCACAGCAGAGAGAGGATGGCGAACACTGTTTGACATGGCTAGATGCTTACTGATAGAAAGCAAACTACCAAACTATTTGTGGAACTATGCCATTCAAACAGCAGCTCATGTTAGAAACAGGTGTTACAATAGACAGACAAAGAAAACAGCATATGAGTTACTTACAGGAAAAGTACCAAATGTGTCACAAATGCAAAAGTTTGGGTCTACATGTTTTGGTTACAAACAAGGAAAAGGAAAACTAGACTCCAAAAGTGAGCAGGGCATTTTCATAGGCTATGATAAATACAGCCCAGCCTTCCTTGTATATTATCCAGAAATGGAAAAGGTCCAAAAGATCAGATTGGTGAGATTCGCAACCAAAACAAGTGTAGAAAGAGAGACACAAACTTTAGAGCCATACGCAGGACATGACATTGGAAACAGAGACAATGCAGTCTGTGACAGTGACCAGAAGGATGAGGACAGAGTTCAACCTGAAAACAAAACTGAGGATTTAAATGAGCAGGAAGATGTGGAACAGTCAGCGGCAAATGCCGAAACAGAAATCAGAAAGAATCCATTCAGGATAAAACAAAAGCCAGTTTATCTACAAGATTTTGAGACTGATGATTCATTGGACAGATTACAAACATGTGTTGATTTCTGTTATCGAGCAGTTTGTGACATTCCAGAAACTTATCAGGAAGCCGTGTTATCATCCAAGTCAATGCACTGGAAAAACGCCATGGATGAGGAGATGAACTCACTTGTGGAAAATGACACATTCCAGTTGACTGACTTACCACCAGGTAAGCGAGCTTTAAAAGCGAAGTGGGTTTATGCACTCAAAACTGACACAGATGGATCTGATAAATATAAGGCGAGATTTGTTGCTAAAGGATACGACCGGAAAGCAGGAACTGATTACGAAGAGACGTTTTCACCGACAGCTGACATGTTAAGTGTAAGGATTCTCATGCAGAAGGCGGCACTGGAGGACCTAATCTTACATCAGATGGACGTGAAGACCGCGTATCTGCACACACCCATCGACTGTGAAATCTATTTAGAACAACCACAAGGATACGAGAAAAACTCTAACACTGGTGAAAAACTGGTATGTAAACTGAACAAATCATTGTATGGACTCAAACAGTCGGGCAGAAACTGGAATACAGTGTTACACACCCATTTATGTGAAAATGACTTTGTGCAAAATGAAGCAGATCATTGTGTGTATACAAGAGAAAAATATGGTCAAAAGGTAATACTTATTATTTGGGTAGATGGCCTTATTTTAGCTGCTTCAAGTGAAAAATCAATGCAGGATGTAAAAAGAATGTTAACTCAGAGATTCAAAATGAAGGATTTGGGAATCCTAAAACATTTCTTAGGAATAGACTTTGAACAAACAAATGGACTAGTCAAAATGTCACAATAGAGATATATGAAAAAGGTTTTACAAAGGTTTGATATGGAAAATTGTAAACCAAGAGAAACTCCTTGTGAACCAAAACTTGATTATGCAGAAAATGCTGAAAAGTTGAAACAACCAAGACAGTACAGAGAAGCAGTGGGAAGTTTAATTTACTTATGCACATGCACTCGACCTGACATAAGCTTTGTTGTGAGTAAACTATCTCAACACTTTAATGAACCTACTATGGAACATTGGAATACAGTGAAACATGTATTCAGATACCTAAAAGGTACATCAGAACAAGGACTTAACTTTAAGAAGAATGTAACTGAAAGACTCGGTCTGACAGTTTACTGTGATGCAAGTTGGGCATCAAATGAAACAGACAGACGTAGCACATCAGGCTATTGTGCAACTTTGTGTGAAGGCAGTTCATTCATTTCATGGAAGACAAGAAAACAACCAACAGTAGCTCTTTCTACCTGTGATGCAGAGTACATTTCGTTAGCTTCAGCTATACAGGAGTGTCTTTACATTGAACAGCTACTAAAAGGACTTGATAACTATCAATATGTTACAACAAAAGTGTACGAAGATAACCAAGGTATGATTGCACTCACTAAAAATCCTGTTAACAGACAAAGATGCAAACACATTGATGTGAAATACCACTTCATAAGAGACATTGTTGCTACTGGTAGGGTATTACTGGAATATTGCCCTACAGAACAAATGGTTGCTGATATCCTGTCAAAACCAGCTACTAAACATAAGTTGAAATGTTTTTCACAGAATATGTTTGGCATTTTGGGATAAAGACTAGAAGGAGGAATCCTAACAAAACAGGATGATGGAAAATGTTCTTAAATATTGTTTACAAATTGATTTAACACAGTGAACTAATAGCGAATGGGGGTGTTAAGATTGTATATATCTGCGTTCTTACTCTGTGTGTTTATTGTAGAGGTTGGATGTTGTAGCGCATGTTCTCCACTTGGGGCGCTCTGGTGCTGTGTAGTGTTTAACACCGCAGCAGTTGTGTGTTCAACAGAAGAAGAAGAAAATAAAGTATCCTCGGAGAGGACGTTGATGATCGAACTCGAATAAAGTGTCGTTCATGTGCACGCAAAAAGAACTCCATTAAGCTCAAACACCTTAACAATATCGATCCCGATCCAATACGAGCAAAAAAACATCGGATGATATCAGCTTGCACTTAAAATAATAAATGATAAATCTTAAAATCTCTGATATAAGCTCCGATGCACGCAGTCCAGCAATGCATTTACTTGTGCAAAGCTGGACAGCCAGTTAACATCTAAATGTCCTCCAATAAGCCCACAAGGTTGGACTTGTATTTATATATTAAATATTTTAGTCATTTACAAAAGGTAAACAAACATGGTAGGCTAAAGGCTACTCAAAGCTTGCAGCTACACAATAGCTGAGCATAGGCAGAACATGGTTTTATGTGTGAGGATTTTGGCACTATTTTGACACCATATCCATCTTCCCAATAGCTTTAAAGGCGATTTAGAAAATATGTGTCAAGAAGCAAGCTAAAATGGTAAAAAAAAATTGTCCCGTGCAACTTCTGTAAAGAGACTAAAGTAGTGCAAATCACACTTCAATGTAGCAATTACCATTTCTATGGTCTTATTTTTTGGATGCAGAATGGCGTTAATGCTTGCTCTCACTCGTCTAACATACACAGTATTAGTATCCTGTCAATGTATTGCTCAGATACTTTTAACCCATGATAAGCATGATTAGAAGGAGCAAGTACATGTGCACAGCTTCACCTCTATCTCTTTGAAAGGAGGTCGGGTCTCTGGAGTCCGAGGGAAAAACACCAGTGCCAAGGTGATGGTGAGAGCCAAGAGGAAAACGGGGATAACTCCCAGCCTAGACACACACACACACACACACACACACACACACACACACACACACACACACACACACACACACACACACACACACGCACACACACACACACATTCATGCAGCGAAGACAATGCTTATGAAATTTACATACAGCTTTTATCAAGATAACTCCAGACTTAACATTTGAAAAAGTCTTTTTAACCTTCAAAGTACTCAATTTGTAAAGGCTTTTTAACTTTCCAAAGTACATGATATCATTTCAGCTCGGAATTTTCTGAACACTTGATTTAAATTTGTCTTGAACAATTTTTCACAGTACGCATTTATTTATTTAGTTCGAAGCTGCTTACTACGGCATACAAAGATTTATCAATCAATAAACATATTCCCATAGTTACATCAGGTATACATGTCAACTTCACCGGCGGTTGAAAAAATATCTCGGATGTGGGAGAAATCTGGGGAGCCCATGGAGCCCGATTTTTGGTATGATGGTTTACCACAGACACTTCAAACCAAAAATTGGGTTCCATGGGCTCCCCAAATTTGGAGGCAGCGTACTGAAAAATCAAAGTATGCGTGTGGCCACTTAGAAATATTTATAAGAGGAGACATATTTTGTGATGATGATGTGTTTAGAAAAATGCACACAGGTACATGGATAAAGGACTTTGACTAAAATGATAGTAAATCTGTTTTTCACACAACTTCGTCTCTCTCTGTCGTTAGCTAGCTAGCTAACAAGCTAACTAACTTGCCGAGAATAGTCGGGGAAGCCATCCTCCAGATGTCTGACAAACCTGCGCTTGAGATGTTCCCACATAACAGAAACAGAAGATGTGCTTTGCAAATTGAGTAAGTTAGTCATGTCTTTGACGTCTTTAGTTTTTACTCTGTGTTTTTCCCTTTTGTTGTTGCTCATCAGTCCCTGGTCACGCAGACATGTGTGCATTCATTTATGTCCAAAAAGACACCAGCGATGACGTTGCAAACTATCAGCCGCAAATGAATTTGTCAACGACAAATTGTGGCTTGTGCAGCCCTTTGAGACACTTGTGATTTAGGGCTATATAAATAAACATTGATTGATTGATTGATTGATATTAATGATTTTTGTCGACAAAGTTGCACCCCTACTCGTTACTTTGATTTTAAACACAATGTACAGTAGGAAGGGGATTCTTATGGCCTCATTGGTCACGGTTTAACTGAAACATGAAACATGACCACTTTAGCCGCCAGATGGCAGTAGAGTGTTGAATATTTTAAAATGTGTTTTGAGGAAATTCCAACTTTGACCACAATGTCAGTTGCTATATAGAGTGGTGCTTTCCATCGTTTTCAGCAGACTGCATTGCAAAATGTTTAACCCACTGCCTCCCTTTTACGGGAGATCCACCCAGGAATGGGGCCATATCAATCCCTTCTCTACTGTATTGTTATCATTAGAACATTGAGAAAAGTCCATAGGAATCAAGGACAGTGAGTTGACTACGTCCTTTGAGATATTTATGCATCAGGGACACAGGAGAGAGCCAAGCGGACACCACTTTTGCACTTTGCTACGAATTCTTCCCAACATCTTTGTTAAAAGTGCTGGTATTTGCAACTTTCTTTGGCCCCCTGGTATGGAGGCATATTTGTGGCCAAATATAATAATATAATTTACAAGCACATACATTATATTTTGAAAAGAAATTAAAATCAAGCGAAAAATAAAAATGTTGCGCAAATATACGTTTATTTTGTGCTCAATAAACGTGTTTGCTGTTATCCACATTGACATGCAATAATTACTGCATTCCGCATAGCCAGATCGCTCTTTCGCTCTTAGGTTTTTTCTCTGCACTCGCTCCTGTAGGCACAAAGCTTTTCATATGTGCCAAAAAGGCAAATCAATCAGAGAATTTTAAAAATGTACGTTCAAAGTGGCTGTTTGGTCTCCAATTAGATCGCTTGTTACATTATTCTGGAAGCCTTGGTTTGCAGCTAATGGTGTCAATAATGAAACAACAATGAAACAACTTGGCGCACGACGACCACAGGTGAGTTGTTTCATTAATTTGGTTGTATGAGCTGGGTAAAATGTTATAAACATTATGAATATTTTTTTGTACATTTGTCTGCAATGTAACAAGCGACAATAACATTTGGCGATCAATAATTAATTTGTTGATAATAGTCGATGACGTTATCCCTCGTGTTTTCTGGATGGAAAGGAAAATGTGATTGTCAGCGCGACAGGTGACTGGGAATCAACGATGAGAAAAATGGCAGCAGCCACTCCACTGGAAAAAAAACTACGAGCAAAAATATAAAAAGTATTGAAACATTCCACCCCTAAACATGTCAAAAACGCAAATAACTTGCTCGCTTAGCAAAGCGGTCCATACTTTTCATGGCAGTAAATCGGTTATATGTGAACATTTAAAGCGGAGGCTTGTTGGACATCTGGAGGACCTGGTTTTGACTCGTAAGATAGTTAGCTTGTTAGCTAGATAGGGGAGACAGAGTTGTTTAACTATCATTTTAGCCTATGTCTGCCAGATAAACTGTGTTTATATACCTGTGCATCTTTCAAAACACATCATCAATATCACAAAGTTATATTTTATTTGTGAGGAAGTTAGTTAGCTTTGGTGTTGTTTTGTTTAAATACAAAGGTTTAGTAATTAATTGTATTTTTGTAACAGCCTAATGAGCAGCATATTTCATAGATAAATATTTCTGAATGTAGTCATATTTGGTGTCTGTTGTTAATTAAAAACACACATAAAAATATTTCAAAGCTGCATTTAAAAAGTTGATGACTAAATTAGGGCCACTAAACAAATGTACACTTTATAATCCGATTGGTCGACTAATCGTTAAAATAGTCGATGATTAGAGGGGTAAGCGGTAGCAAATGGATGGACGGATGGATAGTTGACTATTACATCTATCATTAGTTGCAACCCTCATACTGAGATTTTTTGTCGAAAACCGAATCATATAAAAAGTGGAGCGTATGCAAACAGAGGTGCTACTTTAATTGCATTTTTTAGAATGGGCCGGAAAAAAGAGCCACACTTTGGACAATTTTGAGCAAGAATCCTGACAGCCACCATGTCAAAAATATTGTTATAAATAAATGAAGTACAGTTTTTAAACAGCAATGTTTAATTACCAAAACATATTTGACGCCTCGCAGAACTATAGTGTAGTTTTGTTTCTTTCATATCAGGAATGCTTAGTTGTTGTTTTTTTAGAAAAAGGGGTGTGGAGAGGCGGGGCCGGCAGTCCGACAGCAAGGCAGGGCACACCGGAGCCCGCTCCTAGATGGCGGCGAGGAGGCGTGGACGGCGAGCGAGCAGCGAGGCGGGGCGCGCCGGGTTTGACGCCGCAAACAGTATCAGGTGCGTGGATCGCCCAGCTGGGCACAATCAAATAATCCTCTTGAACTGTATAAAAGGGCGGCAGCTGTGGACGTGAGGGAGAGAGGCAGAGAAACGAGAAGGAGCCAGAAGGAAGCTGATGCAGAGCGAAAGAGACTGAAAGCGCAAGGGAGACGATGACGCCTGAAGCTGAAAAGCTGGAGCGGAGGAGCGAGCAGCAGACGGAAAGGCTGAAAAGCGACCCGGCAAGAGACGCATTCTTTGAAATAAAGAAGTCTAAACCTGCTCGCAAGAATGTCATTCCTTGGTGGTCCTTGGAACCTGCACGACAGCGAGCGACCGTCACATTTGGCGCCCAACCGGGAAGGACCACCAGAGGCGGGGGAGGAAGATCCTCTGTGGGCTCTCATAGGCACACTCGCTGGCCTCGCGGCAAGCAGCCGACTGCAATGTCGGCTCTTGCAAACATTGGCGGACCAGATGGAGGGGGGGCGGAGAGTGGCCCCCCGAAAAAGAAGTTGATGTTGTTGAAGAAGAACAAGAACAAGAACAAGAACAAGAAGTAGAAGTAGAAGTAGAAGAAAATAAGTAGAAGAAAAAGAAGTAGACAAAGACAAAGAAGAAGTAGACAAAGACCAAGAAGAAGAAAAAGACAAAGAAGAAGAAAAAGACAAAGAAGAAGACAAAGACAAAGGCAGAGAAGATGAAGAGGAAGAAAAAGAACAGGTGAAGGAGGAGAAGACCGGGGGCACAGATGGCCGTGGCCGTCTTCACTTCCCGCTCCCTCAAAAAGGGGGCGGGGGGGGGGGAATAGGCTCAGCCGGTCAGAGTCTCGGCTTGCGTCCGGCGATGGAGTACTGTGGAGAGGCGGGGCCGGCAGTCCGACAGCGAGGCTGGGCACACCGGAGCCCGCTCCAAGATGGCGGCGAGGAGGCGGGGACGGCGAGCGAGCAGCGAGGCGCGCCGGGTTTGACGCCGCAAACAGTATCAGGTGCGTGGATCGCCCAGCTGGGCACAATCAAATAATCCTCTTGAACTGTATAAAAGGGTGGCAGCAGTGGACGTGAGGGAGAGACGCGGAGAGACGAGAAGGAGCCAGAAGGAACCTGATGCAGAGCGAAAGAGACTGAAAGCGCAAGGGAGACGACGACGTTCGAAGCTGAAAAGCTGGAGCGGAGGAGCGAGCAGCAGACGGAAAGGCTGAAAAGCGACCCGGCAAGAGACGCATTCTTTGAAATAAAGAAGTCTAAACCTGCTCGCAAGAATGTCATTCCTTGGTGGTCCTTGGAACCCGCACGACAGTGAGCGACCGTCACAAGGGGAATGGGTGTTCCTGGGACCTCGGAAGGAAGACTCTCTACATACAGTATTTTAGCCTTTGTTCCACCAAAAACACTCTTTAAAAATGACCTATGAGGATGTTCCTCTTTTTTGTCTTATCAATGTTGTTACAATGTTGGATACTCGTAAACAATACCAATGTGTCAAACTATGAGGTTCATGCATTTGGGCGTGAATTTGCATACCATTTAGGATGCCTTTAAACACTGTGTTTTGCAGTCTTGTTTAACAGTCGGCCATTTCTGACGTTGCAGATTGACAAATGAATTTATGTGGGCATCCACTACATGCTGTCGGCTGGCCTCCTTTCCCTCTGCTGAGCCGAGACTGTTGCTTGCATGTTATTCCTTCTCGTCTCATAACCTTTCGCCTGCTCTGATGTCTATGAAATACATACTTCGTGTTTTTTGTCCACAACATTTTACACGGGAGTTTTATCAACATGGGTCGGTATTGTAATTGTATTAGCCACTTGACGAAAATGATGGCAACATTACTACTTGCTTAGAGGAAACACAAGAGAAAGGTAGGATAAAATATGATTTTCATGCAGTGTAGTTAAGTTTAGTCTTTATTTGAAGGGACAATGTACAGAAACATTAAGCTCAAAGACAGATATGTTCTGTACCAGATTATAGCTAAATAGCTAATTTCCATCTGCAGTCCCTGGCTACCTAAATTAAAGGGATACAAAAATCATGCAATAAAATTATGACAATAAAAACATACACAAGTATTAAGAAAAAAGTCATAAAATGCCCTTTCATGGACACATCCTTAATATACAATACAACCACACCTCATTTACATCATCACACAAAGACAATACATGCTTTTGTTCACATCTGTCATCATTTGTAAAAACAACCATGATTTTAACACACACACCTAACAATTTACAATAAAAATGCTCTCATGGATAAATATAATACACATTAGGTTGATGTGTCAAACATAATGCCCATCTTAGTGACCGTGTGAGCAGCTTTGATTGCTCAAAGCCACTTTTTAACTTCAATTGTGAATGAAGAGTAATCTGTTAGACTTTTCAAGTTTGTTGTGAGGTCGTTCCATTCCTTTATGGCTTTATATGAAAAGGCTGATTGTGCAAAAGAGGCTTTACATCTGGGTATGCTACACTTCCCCCTGGTGGAGGCTCGTGTGTTTCTAGTTGTCACAGCAGATGTAAACTGGACAAAGTGCTTAAGTGGCGCTGGTGCAGTGTTATTTAAGATTCGATGGGCCATTCGTATTGATGCTAATCTTTGAATGTTAGCTAAATTTAACAATCTATATTTTTGGAGAACTAAACAATGATGGTGGTGTTGTGGTTTTCGGTCAAGGATTTTGAGGGATTGTTTGTGCAAAATTTCCAATGGCCTCAGTGTCATTTTGCTTGCCTGCGACCAACATGTTATACAATAATAAAAACGAGACATAATCATTGCATTAAAATAAGTTTGAGCTGCCTCCAGTGTTAATGAATTCCTGATACATTTGAACGTTTTTATGTTGTATTTAAGACTCTGGCACATCTGTTTGATATGTTTTTTAAAGCCAAGTGTTGGCTCCAAAATGACACCCAGGTAACGATATTCACTAACATTTTGTATTATTTCCTTATTAACCGTTATATTTGGAAAGGATGACATTTTATATTTGTTTACAAAATACATTGTTGCAGTTTTCTTAATGTTTAATGTAAGACAAGAGTCATGTAGCCATCTTGCCACCTTCTCCATGGCTGCTGTAAGTTTTCTGGCAACCGTTTCAGCGTCCTTTCCCCAAGTATAAATAACCGTGTCATCTGCATACATCTGGATATTTACATCCTCACATACAGATGGCAGGTCATTTATATACATGGAGAAAAGAAGAGGGCCGATATTAGAGCCTTGTGGCAGGCCAATATCAGTAGCAGTGAGACTGGATGTTGTGTTATCAATACGGACATGACATAATCCAGGTCAGAGTATCTGTCGACAGTTTAAAAGATGTTAATTTTGTAAGTAACGTGGGGTGACTGACTGTATCGAATGCCTTGCGAAGGTCTAAGAATATTGCTCCATCTACACCTCCATTATCAAGGTTTTGTTTGATTGTTTCTAGTAGAAGGCAACATGCAGTTTCGGTCGAGTGATTTGCCCGAAACCCAAACTGCATGGGATGTAGGAGGTCTTCATAGTCCAAATGTTCTGTGAGTTGCTCAACGATCACTTTTTCTATTGCTTTGGATATAACGGGGAGAAGGCTAATTGGTCTGTAATTGTTGATGTCTGTACAATGTAGCTTGTAAATGCAGCTATTTCTAGACAGTGTTGTGCTCCACACAAGGTGTACCTAATGTTGCGACCGGTAAATCTATATACTATATATGAAGTTTATTTTTTAACCATGTTTGGAAAAAAAATAGCGGTGATGTTCGTCTTCAAGATTTATATTTAAACTGTGTACATTTTCAAAAGATAAATGCTGATACTTTTGGAGAGTGTAGGGCGTTTATCTAAAGTGACCTGTGAATGTATATAATGTTTATGAAGTTTATTTTTCAACCATGTCTAGAAAAAAAATTCTGGTCATGTTTGTCTTCGAGATATATACTTAAACTTTTTAGATTTTCCAAAGATAAATTGGGATACCCGTGGAGAGGGCAGGGCAGGGTTTCATTTGCAATCCTAAGGGAACACCTCCACAAACGAAACCGTTTGCAGACATACACACCAAATGGGTTATAAAAATGACTGTTGAGCAAAATGTACTTTTATTTTATCTAGACCACAAGGAAGTGAGTTAAATGTACCAGTAGATTAGAAACATAAAAATGTAGCAATCGCTGTGTTTTCGAAAAATTTGCTACCCATAAAAATTTGCTGCCCAAAACTACTGAGCATGCGCACTCATGCGCATCAAAGGTTTCCTCGAACAAAATAATCATAGCAATTAAGGTAAAAAACTTTGAAATATTGTGGTTATTTTTAGCATTTTTTTTTTTGCATACCATGAAACAAACCAAAACAAAAGCGCTATAAACCTTTATGCGGCTGAAATGCATGGCTGGTTGTTTGTTCATACTGTATGGTGACAGAATGAATGTCAACAATAAGTATTTTGACAAGCTCATTTATGAATAGTAGTAAATACTACAAAAGCACTTGTTCTAGGACTTATTTTGGACATTTCCTGAAATTGTTATCAAAATTTGTCCATTACTTACTTATTTTTTTATGTAGCAGCACATTTTTTCAGTACACCGTGTTGTAATGCAGTAGTTTTTCCAATAGATGGCACTGTTGTACTGTTTATCATTTTCATTCCACTTTGTATGCACTTGCTCTCTGTGTGTTTGCCAGTTAATAAAAACTCTGCCAAAGAACAGGTTATGGGCCCAGATCGTCGCTAAAAAGTTGTTGTGCACGGACTTTGTGTGAAGATAAACGGTATTGTGGGAACTCACAATGGAGGATAAGATGTTTATTGACAGACTGAGCGGACCAGAGAATTGGGCAACATGGAAGTTTCAGATGGAACACTTGCTAAAGGCTAAAGGACTATGGGGCATGCTAACGGAGACGGAGACGCTAGCCGCAGATGCTAACGCAGCAGCACAGGTGGAATTCACAAGACGGAGAGAGAAAGCGTTCTCTATGTTAGTGCTAAATGTAAGTACACCCCAGTTGTACCTGATAACAAACTGTCAAACTCCCAAAGAGGCGTGGACCACGCTGAAAGCCCATTTTGAGAGGGATACTTTGGCTAATAAACTGTTTCTGAAGAAAATATATTTCAGATGTGAAATGAAGGAAAGAGAGGCTTTAACTGATCATTTAAAACAAATGAAGGAGCTAACTGATCAGCTATCGGCAATTGGATCTGTAATTGAGGAGGAAGACCAAATTGTAACACTGTTGGGTAGCTTGCCACCAAGTTATGCTACAATTGTCACTGCACTAGAAACAAAGATTGACAGCCTGACACTGAAGTTTGTTCAGCAAGCATTAATAAATGAAGAGCAAAAGCGAGTGAATGCTAATGATTCCAGTGGTGCTACGTCAGGTGGTGCATCCGCCATGTCATCACAATTTCGGGGAAATGTGCAGGATAACTCCAAGATAGTGGGAGCAGCAGACAAAAGCAAATGGAGATGTTACAAATGTGGTAGAGAAGGCCATATCAAGCGTGAACGTCCAACCTTGAAAAACAAACCAAAAAAGAAATTTCACAAGGCTAAGCACATGATGTGTGAGGATGAAGAAGATTCCTCTGAAAGTGCCTTTGTGATCAGGGATGCAAACAGTGACAGACCACAACAGGCTGAGTGGTTAATTGATTCTGGAGCATCAAAACACATGACGTGTGATAAAGACATTATTAAAGAATACCAGCAGATCACAAAATCACAGTCTGTGAAACTGGGTGACGGCAGGGTGGTTGACGCCCTAGGAATTGGAAATGTCAACCTGAAAATGACTTTTAAATTAAGTGATGTAAAAAATGTCACAATGTATGATGTGCTGTATGTTCCAAAGCTGTCTGGGAATTTATTCTCAGTGGGAGCTGCTACCAAGAAAGGGAATACAGTGCAGTTCAGAAAGTCTCGTTGCTACATACGTGGAAAAAGTGGAACACTTCAAGGAATGGGAACACAAAGAGCTGATGGACTATATCAGCTGGATATTAAAGGAAGTGAATCTGTATGTCACAGTGCTTCTGTAGCGGCCAGCCTGTGGCACCAGCGCCTTGGTCACACTACCAAGCTTAAAGAACTCATAGATCTGGTGAACGGAGTGAACTTTTCTGCAGATAAAGAGATTCCCTTCTGTGAAGGATGTGTGGAAGGCAAGTTGGCGAAAAAGCCTTTCAAGTCGATTGGAGGAATTCGTTCCAAACGCAAGATGCAGCTGATTCACAGTGATGTCTGTGGTCCCATGCAGACTGAATCTATAGGTGGAGCAAAATATTTTGTGACTTTCATTGATGATTACACAAGATGCTGCAAGGTATACTTCTTGAAACAGAAAAATGAGGTGCTAAGCAAATTCAAGGAATTTGAGAGAACATTCTCAAATGAGTCTGGTCTAAGCGTCACAAGGCTGAGGACAGATAATGGTGGTGAGTACACATCAAAGGAGTTTCAAGAATATTTGAAGTCTCAAGGCATCCACCATGAAATGACTGTACCTCACTCACCACAACAAAATGGTGTTGCAGAAAGAAAAAACAGGACATTAGTTGAAGCAGCTAGAAGCATGCTGTCACATGCAAAGTTGTCAAAGATGTTCTGGGCAGAGGCGGTAGCCACCGCAGCTTACATACAGAACAGGCTGCCCACAGCTGTTCTGAAGGAAGAGACACCCTATGAGAAATGGTGTGGAAAGAAACCTGACATGAGTCACATGAAGGTGTTTGGCTGTATTGCTTATGCACATATCCCAGATGAAGAAAGAAGGAAACTGGACAAAAAGGCTGTAAAGCTTCGTTTTGTGGGATATGCAAACAATGCCAAGGGATATCGCCTGTATGATGAAGAGAAGAGGAGGATTCTAATCTGTTGTGATGTCATCTTCGATGAATTAAACTTCAGCTGGAAGCAGGAAATGAAAGTACTGTGTTCAGAGAATGAGATAACCATACAAACAGATGAGAATGAAACACAACATGATGAAGTCACAGTTGACAGCACTGTCAGAACAAGTGGAAGAATCAGAAATGCTCCAAGGAGATTTGGATATGATGAGTTTGTTGATATAGTGACTGTTGATCATCATGCCAATATGTGTCGTGTGACAGAGCCAATCACACTAAAAGAAGCATTGGTGAGTCCTAATGCAAAAGAATGGCAGGAGGCGGCTGACTTGGAATATGAGTCACTGCTTGAAAATGAGACGTGGGACTTGGTGAATTTACCAAGAGAAAGAAAGGCAGTAGGATCGAGATGGGTGTTTAGAGTCAAGCATCATAGTGATGGAAGAGTGGAGAGATACAAGTGCAGGCTCGTTGCCAAGGGCTACTCACAGTTGTATGGTGCTGACTATGATGAAACATTTTCACCTGTGGTACGTTTCAGCTCTATTCGTACATTATTGTCCTTTGCCATTCAAAACAATTTACATGTACACCAGATGGATGTTGTAACTGCATTCCTTAATGGGCACCTGGAAGAAGAAATCTACATGGAGCAGCCAGAGGGCTACATCAAACCAGGGCAGGAACACCTGGTATGCAAACTAAAAAAATCAATCTATGGACTGAAGCAGTCTCCTCGCTGTTGGAGCAAGGCTTTCACAGAGTTCATGATGGAAATTGGATTCAAGCAAAGCACATCAGACCCCTGTGTGTTCGTGAGATCAAGAAAAGAGCTTGAGATACTCGCAGTTTACGTCGATGATATGATTGTGATAACAGAGTCAACTGAGAGCATGAACAAACTCAAAGTGGCTCTCAAGGAGCGCTACAAGATGAAAGACATGGGAGAGCTGTCCTATATCCTGGGCATCTCTGTGATCCAAGATAAAGAGAAGAATCGTGTAATTCTTCATCAGAAGCATTACATTGAAGCCATACTTCAGAAATATGGAATGGATAATGCAAATCCTGTGGCAACTCCTGCTGATGCCAATGTCAAATTGAGAAAGAGTGATGGTGTCAGTAAGCAAGTGGACCAGCATACCTATCAGTCAATGGTGGGAAGTCTACTGTATGCTGCAATGGCCACACGACCAGACATAGCTCAAGCAGTGAGTGCTGTGTCAAAGTTCAACGCAAATCCAGATGCTGCACATATGACCGCTGTGAAGAGGATACTTCGATACTTGAAAGGGACAGTGAACTTTGCTCTCAAGTATGAGCAGTCAGACTCTGGAGCTTTGATTGGATTCTCAGATGCTGACTGGGCTGGAGATCAGGATGACCGACGCTCAACAACAGGCAACGTTTTTCTACTGAGTGGAGGAGCAGTGAGCTGGCTCAGCAAGAAACAAGCAACAGTTGCACTTTCAACAGCAGAAGCGGAGTACATCGCACTCAGTCAAGCCGCTCAAGAAGGAATCTGGCTAAAAAGATTACTGAGTGATCTCGGAGTGAAAACTATGTCCACAGTGATCCTGGAAGACAACCAAGGAGCCATCGCAATCGCGAAGAATCCTGTGAACCACTCCAGGACCAAACACATAGACATTCGCTATCACTACATCCGTGAATGTGTGCAGAATGGACAAATAGAACTACAATATTGTCCAACAAATGACATGAAAGCGGATATATTTACCAAACCACTGCCTAGACAGAAGTTTGAATATCTCAGAAGTGAGATTGGACTTTTCCCTATTTAGATAAAGTGGTTAGTTGTGCTTGACAGGTGTACGCCGAACGCTGCCTGATCAAAGCAAGTTAAAGAAGAAAAAAATGTGTGAAAGAATTTCAGTGAAATTATTGTAAACAAACTAAAAGAGTTCCTGTGAAAACAATGTAAAAAACAAAAATATTTTGTTGTTGTTGTTTGACATATTGTAAAGGAGAGCACGGCTCTATAATATTATTTAAAGGGACTTTGTCATTGAAAAAAAACTAAGTGGGAGTGTTGTAATGCAGTAGTTTTTCCAATAGATGGCACTGTTGTACCGTTTATCATTTTCATTCCACTTTGTATGCACTTGCTCTCTGTGTGTTTGCCAGTTAATAAAAACTCTGCCAAAGAACACACCGGCATGTTCAAAGTGTTTCCCGGGGGCCAATTGTAGCCTGGGGCTTGTTTTTTGTTGCCCCGCGGCACGTTCTATAATTAATTCTATAAATAAAAGCAAAAAGAACCTAAAAAACGTTTTTTAGCCTGTCGACAAAATGAACAACATCAAAATGGCTTTTGCATCTTTAAGTCATTTTTATGCAGCTCTTGGTGGAAAAAAGTAGCCTTTGCAACATAATCAAACCAATCGATTATTTCCCAATTGTCAAATACATTGTCTAATCCGGTGTTTTTCAACCACTGTGCCGCGGCACACAAGTGTGCCGTGAGATACAGTCTGGTGTGCCATGGGAGATTATGTAATTTCACCTAATTGGGTTAAAAATATTTTTTGCAAACCAGTAATTATAATCCGCAAATGTGCCGTTGTTGAGTTTATGTGCTGTTTAGAGCTCGGCAGAGTGGCCGACTAATACTCTTCCATATCAGTAGGTGTCGGGAACATGGTTTGTCGTGATCACAATATGCAGGAGGAAGCGTGTAAGTAAAAAGGTATCTAACACTTAAACCAAAAATAAACAAAAGGCGAGTGCCGCTAAGAAAAGGCATTGAAGCAAAACGAAACTAAAAGTGAACTGGCTGCAAAGTAAACAAAAACCGAATGTTAGACGACAGCAAAGACTTACAGCGTGTGGAGCAGACGGCGTCCACAAAGTACATCCGTACATGACATGACAATCCACAATGTCCCCACAAAGAAAGATAGCGTCCGCACAACTTTAATAGTCTTGATTGCGAAAACAAAGCAGGTGCGGGGAATAGCATTCAAGGAAAACATGAAACTGCTACAGGAAAATACCAACAAAAGAGGAAAAGCCACCAAAATAGGAGCGCAAGACAATAACTAAAACACTATACACAGGAAAACACTAAAAAACTCAAATTAAGTTACGGCGTGATTGACAGGTCGTGACAGCACACCTACATTAAGACAAGAGCTATGGTGATGCATGGTTGGTTATGGTTTGAATTAATATTCAACAATTGCAAGAACTACTTTTTATTGTCAATATCGGCTACTGAGTTTCATTTTTTAATGTTTTCTGCTGGTGGTGTGCCTCGGAATTTTTTCAATGAAAAAAATGTGCATTAGCTCGGAAAAGGTTGAAAAACACTGGTCTAATCGAACCTTGCATACACTCATGTAACGGATGCCAACCAGTGTGGGGGTGCTGGACAATAAAGAGTTGACAGCTTTGTGGCGTTTAGCTCATTGACCAGCACTGCTCGAATTTCCCTCAATCACCGGGGATTTGTGGACCCCTTTTTGTGTGTGCAGGGCTGGACTGTACAAGATGACCACTTTTACATTTACCCTGCTGATACAGAAACATGTTTCATTCCCTACAAGACATATTTAGTGACAATTTATGATGACGCAATTAAATACTGGTGCAAATGAGTAAATATTAGTAAATGTTCTTAACACCCACGCGGTTTATTTACTACAGCGTAACTCCCAAGAACATTGGTAAGGTAGATAGATATTGCGAACAATTATATTATAAGCGGTAGAAAATGGATGGATGGATGGATGGATATTTTAGAATCATTTATGTGAATTCAACATTAAAATAGAGGTTAGTGTGAGGCAAATGTTGTTAGTCACTTACTTTAATGATCCAGATGCTCGAAGAAGGATCATCCAAAGTATCAGAGCCACAATCCAAACTGCAGCAACGACAAAAACCCCTGTGCCGACTCCCAAGACTGTAGTAACCATATTTTCAAATCAGAAAGATCCTTTGTATATATAGAAAAGTTTGTATTGTATAATATTTCAGGGTGGTAACAACTAGCTTTAGCGCTGCGCCGCTATGTGGACACATCCGGTTAGTCGCCACTGTTAACGCTCCCCTACAAACTGTCGACACAACATCAGGGATTGTAAATTAGCGTTTAAATATTTTTAAAGGGTTCCGTTTTGTCCACGCAAAAGTGACTTGTCTAAGTCCATAATTCGAATACAGCTCAGTATAGGCATTATTCGACGCTTCCTACACTTCCTGGTAACAGCAAACTTGAATTTCATTGGATGGTGCAGATCTTGACAAGCCAATAGAATACGTTGTTACTCAAACAACCGGATTGGGTGGTAAAACATTGCCAGATAATATTTTCTGTTTCAGTTTTTACGAAAAAAGTTTCTCATTTTGTTAGTCCATCATCTCTTCTGTTCTATCCCGGCATACTTCTGAAATATGCATACGGTTACAAGCCCGAGGAAATATACATAAACCAAATTAAATCAGCAAAAATGAATGTCAAAAAGTTCAAAATGACGCCGCGCATAAAAATGTGCTGCCCAAAGCTACTGAGCATGCGCACACATGCGCATCAAAGGTTTCCTCGACAAAATAACCATAGCAAAAAAAAAAAAACGTTGAAATAGTGTGGGGTTTTTTAGCATTTTTTTTTTTACACACTATGAAACATATAAAATATAAAATAAAAACGCCAGAACCCTTTATTTAGCTAAAATGCATGGTTGGAGGCACAAGACTTTGGCACAACGTTGATTATAAATACATGTCCTTTAAAACTGACTTTGAAACAACGTTGCAAAATATATATGTAAATTGAGACAACATTGATGTCTAACGTTGGATCCACGTTGTTGGTTGAGAAATTACCAATTTTCAATGATCAAAGCAACATCACAACCTGACATTGAATAAAGCATGTTGTTTCAATGTTTTATTTGTGTTGTGAAATATTGGTTGGAAAATGACCAAAATTCAAAGGTCAAATCAACGTCAGAACCCAACATTGATTAAACGCATGTAGTTCACATTAGGTTTGAGTTGTCCTGTGGGAGTGCTCAGAGCGTATGGGGTATCTGACCGCCTGATTGTGGCGGTCCGTTCCCTATATGATCGGTGTCAGAGCTTGGTCCACATTAGTAAGTCGGACACCTTTTCCAGTGAGGGTTGGACCCCGCCAGGGCTGCCCTTTGTCACAGATTCTGTTCATAACTTTTATGGACATAATTTCTAGGCGCAGTCAGGGCATTGAGGGGATCCGGTTTTGTGGCTGCAGGATTAGGTCTCTGCTTTTTGCAGATTACGTGGTCCTGCTGGTTTCATCTGGCCAGGATCTTCAGTTCTCACTGGAACGGTTCGAAGCCGAGTGAGAAGCGACTGGCATGAGGATCAGCACCTTCAAGTCCAGAAAAGGGTGGTGTGCTATCTCCGGGTAGTGGAGGAGAACTTTCCCCAAGTGGAGAAGTTCAAGTACCTCTGTGTCTTGTTCACGAGTGAGGGAAGAGTGGATCGTGAGATGGATAGGCGAATCGGTGCGCCGTCTGCAGGAATGCGGACCCTGTATCGATCCGTCGTGGTGAAGAAGGAGCTGGAAGGCAAAGCTCTCAATTAACCGGTTGATCGATGTTCCCATCCTCACCTATGGTCATGAGCTTTGGGTTGTGACCAAAAGGACAAGTGGCCGAAATTAGTTTCTTCCGTTGGGTGGCGGGGCTCTCCCTTAGAGATAGGGTGAGAAGCACTGTCCTTTGGGAGGAGCTCAGAGTAAAGCCCTTGCTCCATCACATTGAGAGGAGCCAGAGGAGGTGGCTCGGGCATGTGGTCAGAATGCCCCCCGAACACCTGCCTGGGGAGGAGTTTAGGACACGTCCGACTGGTAGGAGGTCATGGAGAAGACCTAGGACATGTTGGGGGGACTATGTTTTTAAAATGGCCTGGGAATCCCTCAGGATCCCCCAGTAGAAACTGAACAAAATGACTGGTGGAGAAGGAATTCTGGGCTTCTCTGCTCAGGCTGCTGACCCCGTGACCTGACCTTGGATAAGCGGAAGAAGGTGGATGGATGTTTATCAGAATAAAACACCTTATTTATGAACAATTTGACAAAATATTAGATGTAACAATATCAACAAATAATATATGATATTCCCTACTACAGTGATTCTCAATCTTTGGTACGTGTACCACTAGTGGTACGCGGGCTCTATTTAGTGGTACGCCAAAGAATCAGTTAATCAAACATTCAAACACACTGTTACTGGTCAAACTGTGTGTAATGTTACAGTGGCCAACAATGTTAAATATACCTGTTAAATAAAACTTCTGCCTTGTTTGTAATGAATATTTAGGCCTACTACGCTACTGTATTTTAATGCTGATCATTAAGGAGGTGTTTTCTGAGGTGGTACTTGGTGAAAACGTTTGATAACCAATTTTCTTTTACATACAATTGCTTGAACAAGACAAAGTGCAAAAAAAGTATATATCATCCATCCATTTTCTACGGCTTGTCCCTTTCAGCAGGGTACACCCTGTACAAGTCGTCAAAGATAACTAAAAAGAAGCAAAAACTACTGGAGGCTGTCAATTATTTAAACCAGGGATGTCAATAATTCGATAAGTTAGCTAAGTTTAAAACTGAGCAGAATTTTTAAATCAAAGAAACTGCTGTTCTCAATGTGTCCACTGGATGTCGCAATAGCAATTCTGTTTAGCAAGCAAATAGCTTGTATATATAGCAAGAGTACAAAGCAAGACTTCTCCCTTTTGACTTAACATAAAAGAAACAGGAGAAATATAAACAATTGGTAACCCCATTTAAAATGCTGCATGAACCACTGAGGCAGTTCATAAATAAAAGCGTTTTTATTCATGCTTTATTTTGTTTTTTGTTCAATCTTAGATGGGCTGTGACTTAAAGTTTAACTGCTTTGTAGATACACTGAGATTAACTCTAAATTCATTGTGTTCTTCATTGTGTTTTTGAAACTGCACATTTTTTTTCTCAGAATTTTTCACTAACTAGAAGTGTTTTGACAAAATGATTATTTGTGATATGTACATTTTCATAATGTGCTTGTTCTATTTTGGTAAAAAAACAAGAAGAAAACAATCTGAAGTTGTTGTAGTTCTATTTTTAAGTTATTATGCCATGATTTTACCCGTCCGGCCCAAATGGGAATACATTTTCCTCCATGCGGCCGCTTAGCTAAAATTAGTTTGAAACCCTTTGGCTCCTAAACCCCCTCTACTCAAGCACGTACTATTCCTTGAGTAATTTAATGATCTAATCCAATCCACTTTATTTATATAGCACATTTAAACAACAGACATGTTTCCAAAGTGCTGCACAACAATATTAAAAACAATATTCAAATACTATCCTTGGCTCCACCAATGACTGAATAAAAACAAAAAATAAATAAATATAAAAACAATATAAAAACAATATAAAAATAAATATGATTAACATATGATAACAACAATGTAACAATACAAACGAAACAGCAACAACCAACACAGATTGCTGTGAACAGAACAATATGGATCTCATTGACCCAATACTTATGCACATGTATCGATATGAACGTACATTTGTATCAACCCGCCCATCTCTCGTGTCCAAACGTAAAAAATATACAAACAAATAATTATAATTTTTTTTGCATACAGAAGATGAAATTGAGAATAACAACAAATTTAACTATGCTTGAAAACTCGACGGGGTATACTAGTGCCGTATCCTAATTGTACTTGTGTGTACTTTAAAGTCCTACGTAATTTACATGACACAACCTAAATAAAGACAATGCGGTGATTGCAGTCACATCAATGACATGACTCTATCGGGCCAGCATGTGTTGTCATACACTACACCTAACAATAAACACGCCGCAATTTGCCATAACATCATATCGCAACTTTTTCACAGAGCCCGACATATGCGCCAGGTTTTTCCCATGGACACAAGAGGAACCATGTCGGCAACTGTATTGGGAAAAACCCGGGAGCCGAGACAGAGAGGGGAGGTGGGAGGGGCTTGTTGCTTGTGACGTCACCGGCTGTGTGGAGGAGTATAGGCTGTGCTGTCAGCCCAGTGTCAGTCTGATGAAGATTGGCATGCAGGTAAGCTGTCATTCATTTTCAATGTCAGTGCTTTGCGGGCAGGGCTTTACCACTTGAGCGGCCTTTCCCCCCACTTCCCTCCCCGTCATTACAAAAGGCAGGACATTGTTCATGGAGTCAAGACAGGCAAGCCAGGCCGGGAGTGAGAGAGGCTGGGAAGGGAGGGCGGGAGAGCGAGGGAGGAGGAGGAAGGAGAGGAAGGGAGAGAAAAAGAGAGGGAAAGGAGGGAAGATGTGTTTTTGTGCCGGACTCTTTAGTCAAGTGGATTTTTTCCTTTCCTTTGGATTTTAATTTGCCGGTTTTTCCTTTTGCCGTGCATGCACGCAGGGTTCTCTTGTGAAGACGGGGAAAAGGCAAATGTTAGTTTGGAAAAATGCATGGTCGCGGACTGATCTCACGCAGCACTCCTGATAAATTACTACCTTTAAAAAAACAAACAAATAGTGCACAGGCGCGTTTGTTTTGACTGGCACACTTATTTATTTTAAAAAAAAAGGTAATGCACATTTCAGATTTTAACCACAAAAGACATGATTATTAATATGTGTTTTGTGTTGCCGGGTGGTTCTTTACATATGAGCAAGTTTTACAGTGTGTGACGTTGTGTGTTTGGAAGAAAACAACATTTCTTCATTACATGACAAATTGAAGCCTTACTTTTGATGAAATGTCCTCATTGGATTGTGTTTGATATTTAAATAAACTATATGACTCTCACAAACAATTACTTTCTTTATAGAGCATAGTTTTATTGTCACGGTACACATGTGCAATGTAATTAAGCAGCTCTATAGATTGTTTACAGCTTAATAAATACAAACAGAAAAAAAGTACAGAAGTATAACATGTATTTTAGCCAAAAAAACATTGCAAGAAGGAAAAAAGTATATATGTTTATACATATATATATATGTATATTTAAACAAAAGTTTATGGGGTACTACATTTATTTCCCTTTGCCTTGTCATTTTGAACCTTAAATATGTGATAGGTTTACATACAATCTCCAATAGACATAGCTATCGACTAAACAACCACAGATGTGCATGCTGTATGCAATCATATGTCCACAGCTAATTTTTAATCACATGCCCCCCCCCAGGCCCCCCACATCAGCCTAATTAAGCCAGTTGTGGACTAATTACATTCTTCCCTGAGAAATCACATAAAGCATTTACACCTTGCCTTGCCTAATTAAGCTTATACTGTAAGACACGTTTGACATCTGCAGACTTCTGAGGATGTAGTGCTTTGTGATCGACACTGCCGCTGCTTCCTTTTTTTTTTCTTTAGACAATTGGAAATGATTGGCTGCCTTTTGTCATTGTGCCCATTCATTTTGGACGTTACATTCATAGAAAAACACCAGGAGTTGAATAGACTCAGTACACGTCACCCGTGCATCTGTGTACAAGGGATCATTTTAATGTATCACTAAAACTAGTTCAATCGATCATTTATGTCAGGGGTAGTGTTGTCCCGATACCAATATTTTGGTACCAAAATTATCTCGATACTTTTCGGTACTTTTCTAAATAAAGGGAACCACAAAAAATTGCATTATTGGCTTTATTTTAACAAAAAAATCTTACGTCACATTAAACATATGCTTTTTATTGCAAGTTTGTCCTTAAATAAAATAGTGAACATACAAGACAACTTGTCTTTTAGTAGTAAGTAAGCAAACAAAGGCTCCTAATTTAGTCTGCTGACATATGCAGTAACATATTGTGTCATTTTCTATTCTATTATCTTGTCAAAATTATTAAGGACAAGTGGTAGAAAATGAATTATTATTCTACTTGTTTATTTCTTGTTAATATCTGCTTACTTTCTCTTTTAACATGTTCTATCTACACTTCTGTTCAAATGTAATAATCACTTATTCTTCTGTTGTTTGATACTTTACATTAGTTTTGGATAAAACCACAAATTTGGGTATCAAGCCGATACCAAGTCGTTACAGGATCATACATTGGTCATATTCAAAGTCCTCATGTGTCCAGGGACATATTTCCTGATAATATACATTTTAAAAAAACGAAAGAAGATGTGATGCCAAAAAATATCGACGTAATCATAGTAGCATCAATTAGATACGCTACTGTACTTGGTATCATTACAGTGGATGTTAGGTGTAGATCCACCAATGGCGTTTGTTTGCATTTTGACGCCGGTGAGCTACGGTGTGTAGTGAAGCATGTTTAGCTATTCCTCGTCCTGCAGGGATGATACTTGTAAGAAACTGACTTTATTTGTCGCCATGGAGGCGAGGATTAGTGATTTAGAAGTAGCTAAAACACTGCAGACTGGGTCTGGACTTTAGCTGCTAGCTAGCTAGCCATGTCTTAAAGCACCTCTTCCAGTGGGCGTTTTAGTGTTATATTTTCACCTTTATCTTTAGTTTTTAAGCCAAAATACGCCTGTTCTCCCTTTTCTGCCCACACACTGTATCTGTTTGTAAGTAATCCGTGATTGCGCACTGCCGAACATGCTCGTCTGCTCGTAAACCAGCAATGACACAACGTGACGACCGGTGGCGGACCGGTACTTTACAGAGGCGTATAGAACCGAATATGATTCAGTGGTATCGCAGTACTATACTAATACCGATATACCGTACAACCCTTGTCAGGGGTATTCAAAGTGCGGCTCAAAGACAATTTTTTAACATTCTTAAAATGCTATTACCAAAAAAAAAACCACCTGAAAAAGTGGAACGAAAGATCACTAAAATATAGGCATGCACAATGCTTCTAAAGAACGATACCAATAAGCATATAACTTATTGATATTTGTTAATTTTAAAAAAATAAGATTTACAAACGTACATGTTAAATGTGCTTTTGGGGTAGCTTCTGTATCAGCAGCCTTCTTCGTAGGCTTTCAAAACACTGTCAAAGCAATACCGGCGTTTCAGGTAGTTGAAAAGGTTTGATGTGTTAAAGAGTGATGTTTTTTTTCTTCCTCACGGAATATTTATGGAGCATTTGGTGCAAATAGCATTTAGGGTGGGCTATATGGCTTAAAGTCTACAGTACATTGCGATATGTATTGCAGCCTCCTGCAATAACAATGTATATTATATATAACTATTTCAAAACACATTACTATGGCTCCTAATTTAGAAGTTGACGTATGCAGTAAAATATTGCATATTTTCCGGTTGTATTATTTTCTCGAAACTATTATAAATCTACTTGCTAATTTACTGTTATTATCTGGTTATTTTCTGTTTCTATCTACACTTCTGTTAAAATATAATAAACACTTATTCTTCTGTTGTTTGGATACTTTACATTAGTTTTGGGCAATACTACAAATTTGGTCTCGATCCAATACCAAGTACTTTCCGAAGAAGTATTGGTCATACAAATGCTGATACTTTTAAGTACTTAAGATCATTGAATGATTAACTTTTTGGTAACCGCTATAATCAGAAAAAAACTCAAGATGGCGGTGTAACTACCGTAATTTCCGGACTATAAGCCGCTACTTTTTCCCCTCGTTCTGGTCCCTGCGGCTTATACAACGGTGCGGCTTATTTGCGGCCTGTTCTTCTCCGACACCGACGAAGAGGATTTCGGTGGTTTTAGTACGCAGGAGGAACACGATGACACAATGATTAAAGACTGACTTTTCATATACTGGTAGGCTGGTTATTTTGATAACATACAGGCAAGCACTTTGTATTACTTTGCACCGTTGTATTATTTGTACTCTGCACGAATGCTGTTCGCCATGTCAAAGATGTGAAAGTTTGATTGAATGATTGAAAGATTTATTGTTAATAAATGGGACGCTTTGCGTTCCCAAACAGTCATCTCTGTCCCGACAATCCCCTCCGTGGTAGCAGGAACCCCTATATACTACGGTAATTACACATCAAAACCCTGCGGCTTATAGTCGGGTGCGGCTTATATATGGAGCAATCTGTATTTTCCCCTAAATTTAGCTGGTGCGGCTTATAGTCAGGTGCGGCTTATAGTCCGGAAATTACGGTATATCAATTACATTTTCAAAAACGTTCCTACAATTGGCTCTGATTTAAATCATTTGGTTTTTGCCCTAAAGTCCTCATGTGTCCAGTGACTTTCTTCCTGATCCTGTAAACCATAACAAAAACAACAATCCTTTGATAGTAAAAAATATTAATCTAACCATTGTAGTATTGACCTTATACTGATATTCTCGGTATCGTTACTGTCGACATTTGTATCGATCCGTCCACCTCTGTTTACACTGAAGAGCTTTATCTTGTGGTTAGCAGTTAGCGTATCCTCCTACGGTGTGTAGTGAATTATATTTATATAGCACTTTTCTCTAGAGACTTAAAGCGCTTTACATAGTGAAACCCATTATCTACATCTTTAAGCTACATTTAAACCGGTGTGGGTGGCACTGGGAGCCGGTGAGTAAATTGTCTTGCCCAAAGACACAACGGCAGTGACGAGAAAGGCGGAAGCGGGGATCGAACTGGAACCCTCAAGTTGCTGGCACGGCCGTTCAACCAACCGAGCCACGCCGCCCCATGTTGCATGTTTAGCTATTTCTCGTTCTCCAGTGATAATGTTACATTTAAAAAACATAGTTTATTTGATTGCTGACTTAGAAGTGGCTTTGCACTGTGAAGGGACGTTAGCTGCTAGCCCACTAGCGAGGACGCTACATTGCATTAAGGACGCGACTGTTCGCCTGTTAGTTTGCGGGACACAATTAGAATGTGTCATCAACTTGCATTATCAGGATATAGCAATAGTATTAAAATCTCTATCGTCGGCCAAATTCATAATGTCTTCCTTTAAAACAGTGAAGAAGTTAGTCCCGAGTGATCATGGTTAAAATGGTTGTTAACAATGGGCTCAGGGGAAGTATAGACTTAGACTTTCAGACTTAGACTTAGACTTCCTTTTTATTGTCATTCAAATTTGAACTTTACAGTACAGATTAGAACACAATTTTGTTGCATTAGCTCATGGTAGTGCAGGATAAAATAGCAATAAGGTGCAGATATAAATAAATAGATCACTGTACTGATAAATGTATTGCACTTTTGCATATGCATCCACGTTTATGGATGTATGTTATATTGTCTTTATATTCCAGCGAGTTAATCCATTTTTGGGGGTAATTGAGGGGATAATTATGATGCGTTCAAGAGTCTTATGGCCTGAGGGACGACGCTGTTACAGAACCTGGAGGTTCTGCTACGGAGGCTGCGGAACCTCTTTGTAGAGTACAGCAGTGAAAACAGTCCTTGGTGGGGGTTGGGGGAGTCTCTGCAGATTTTCTGAGCCCTGGTCAGGTAGTGGCTTTTTGCGATCTCCTGGGAGAAAAGGAGCGCTTGTTTTGCTCACCCTACAGCACAGTACGGGTAATCTCCCCTCATTGGAGACATTTTTTTTTTACAATTGGTTATCTGAGATATTTTCAATGTTATTGGATTCATCAGTGTGATATCATAATTCCTCATATTGGCATGATAATTATTTGTCCAATATTTATCATTCACCCCTAATAAGGTACAGTATATAATGTTATGAAAATTTCATATCATGGTTATCGTGACCAAAATATCACACACTGAAATCATTTGACCAAGTTTTTTTTAAATAACTAAAATTAGGCCTGGGCTGATACTCGATAAGTCTATTAACCGGACGATAAATGAAAATGAAGTCGGTAAGTTTGCTAGCCAGGATAATCGCCATATGTATGCGTTGTCACGGATTACAAAAGTGGTCACTCTTTCAGCAGCTGTAGGCGTTTCTACTACAAATAAACAGTAGTAATGATAACCACTGTACAACTCCTGACAGTTGGTATTACTGTATTAAATGAAAATGATCGAGAAACCATGATTGATAGCCACACATTGATAAAATTATGGAGACCAACTAGCGATAGCTTTTTCGCTGTCTTAAATGCTAACATGTAAACAAGAGACATTATTGTATTAACACATTATTGTCTGAACAACTGAGCTCCAGTATTCATATTAACAAAAAAGGTTTTGCTGTCTTTGCACAAAGTTATTGGTATAAACTCCACAGTGTCGGGTTGAAACAGTTGGACACGGACTCCGTTCAACAGGAAGTGAACTCGCGTGAAGTGAAACAACTGATCAAAAACTTGCATTATTGGCTTTATTTTAACAAAAAATCTTAGGGTACATTAAACATATTGCAAATAGTGAACATACAAGACAACTTGTCCTTTATTAGTAAGTAAGCAAACAAAGGCTCCTAATTTAGCTGCTGACATATGCAGTAACATATTGTGTCATTTTCCATTCTATTATTTTGTCAAAATTATTCGGGACAAGTGGTAGAAAATGAATTATTAATCTACTTGTTCATTTATTGTTAATATCTGCTTAATTGATCTTTTAACATGTTCTATCTACACTTCTGTTAAAATGTAATAATCACTTATTCTTCTGTTGTTTGATACTTTACATTAGTTTTGGATGACACCACAAATGTGGGTATCAATCTGATACCAAGCAGTTACAGGATCATACATTGGTCATATTCAAAGTCTTCATGTGTCCAGGGACATATTTCCTGAGTTCATAAACATAATATGAACTTGAAAAAAAAATTAAAAAATGTAGTGATGCTAAACAATATCGATGTAATCATAGTAGAATCGACTAGATACGCTACTGTACTTGGTATCATTACATTGGACGTTAGGTGTAGATCCACCAATGGCGTTTGTTTACATTTTCATGCCGGTGAGCTACGGTTTGTAGTGAAGCATGTTTAGCTATTCCTCGTCCTGCAGGGATGATACTTGTAAGAAACATACTTTATTTGTCGCCATGGAGGCGAGGATTAGTGATTTAGAAGTAGCTAAAACACTGCAAACTGTGGATGGACTTTAGCCGCTAGCTAGCTAGCCATGTATTGAAGCACCTCTTCCTGAGGGTGTTTCAGTGTTATAACTTCACCTTTATCCTTAGTTTTTAAGCCAAAATGCGTCCGTTCTCCCTTTTCTGTCTACACACTGTGTCTGCTTGTAAGTACTCCGTGATTGTATGCTGCCGAATATGCTCCTCTGCTCGTAAACCAGCAATGTCACGACGTGACGACAACGGGGCGCCGGGGTAGGGGACTGGTACATTTTAGAGGCGGTATAGTACCGAATATGATTCATTAGTATCGCGGTACTATACTAATACCGGTATACCGTATAACCCTACTGTGGAAAAGTTGCCCCTTCATCGCAGGGCCAACATAAACACACAAATAAAATAATATGGCTCTTATGAAGACAGAAGAATATTTCCTTTGCCAAGAAAGTGTATTTTGTGGCTATTTATTTTAGTTATTTAAAAAAATACAACTTGGTTAAAAGATTTTAGAGTGTGTGTAATACATTTTTGAGCACATTCAACAACATCACAATAATAATGATAACCATGATCATTTTAGTCACAAGACCTTTTATTTATTTATTTATTGTTTTGGTTGTGTATATTTGAGGGTCCCCCACCTCATCCTTAACAGTGACAGAACCTATTTTGTTGCTTTGGTTGTGATCTGTGCAACATTTTGCTTACTGACATCTTTTTTATTTGTTTGTTTTATTTAACTAGGTATTTAAAAGTGTACATTTCAATTACTGTACTATGTTAGAATATAAATATACATTTAAAGACGTTAATGTCTTTAGTTTTCATGTTAGCATTTAAGCTAGCAAGCTTTTGCCAGTCAGTCTGTGAGTTAATCAAAGTGCAGTTAGTTGTCAATCACGTTTTTTCGATCATTATTAATTTAAAATAATAACACTAACCGTCAGGAGTTTAATCGCGGTTATCATTAATAGAGTTTATCGTTACATTCCTATAACTCAGTATAGTTGGCGGTTTTTGGATATTTTATAAGCAAAATAGATGTCTCTCCTTACTAATTTTCTTCGTAGTTTGTTTTACACACTTGTGTTTGAGGTGGCCACAACTTTCCGCGTTCAACAGTATATTCGGTTTTTAATGACCAATTCAGCGATTCCGTCTGCTATTAAGTTAATGTTGAAATCTTAGGGCCATAAGCTCCAAACTGATTAAACATTTTACGAACCAAAAGTGCGATTTTTTCACAAACCATTCCATCCTTAGTGTCCAATACTGTATGTTTGGTTCCGAGGCCACCACGATAAAATGGAAATTGTAATGGAAATTGTAAATTGTAATGATGTGTTTAAAAAGAAGCACATAGGTATAATATTGATTATTGATTAACTCCTGTACTTTTTAGCAATCTAGTAGACTCGTATGGAAGTGTATCATTGATTCTCAACATTTTAGCTATCTGAAAGATTGTACGTTTAATCTTATGATACTGGCACATTGTGTGTGTGTGATTGATGTTTGCGATGTGCCTTTCTGCAAATTGACACTGCTTTGAAAAGTACTTGAATTGATTCAGACAAAGTTTAGCTGGCGGACGTTGGCTAAAATGATATTTAAATCTATTTTTCACACAGCTTCATGTCACAATTGTTAGCTAGCTGGCAAGGTAACACAAGTGACGATGTCACAACTATTATGGACAAATACATTTTTATTAAAGTTTTATTGTCGATATTTGTCGACAATGTCGATGATTTGTTACAGTACTAGTTGTCATGTGACTAAACGGGGCGGCGTGGCTCGGTTGGTACAGCGGCCGAGCCAGCAACTTGAGGGTTCCAGGTTCGAGCCCCGTTTCCACCATTCTCATCAATGCCGTTGTGTCCTTAGGCAAGATACTTTACCCACCTGCTTTCAGTGCCACCCACGCTGTTTAAATGTAACTTAGAGAATGGGTTTGACTAGGGCTGGGCGATATGACTAAAAAATGTATCACGATATAAGTGTTTCATATCAGTCGATATCGATAATTATTGATAAAAACAAACAAACAACTATTCTAAATAAAGACCAGGAGAAAAAAGGATGAATTTAAATACCTTTATTTTAAATATAACCTTTAATCTTTAGAACAAGGTCAGCATTATGAAAAACAGTCAAATAAATGAAAATACTGGTCGATGTGCAAATATTGACATTAAATAAATGCTTAATCCAACAAAATGTGCAAAGTATTGTAATTAAGAAATTAGTAGTGTACACCACTGCATCCGTTATTTCTTTATAACGTTTTGAATTTTTGTCGTATGGCACTGCTGCCGAGTAATACTGTCTGCGGCAACAACAGACCACCATCGAGACGATGGTGGTCTGTTGTTGTCGCTTCGGTGCTGTTCCACTTGCACCGGCTGATGTAGATGGTTGTGGCTGTTTGATACTGCTGTACTCCAGCGGGTGAGAGCGGCTCAGGTGGTAAAATAAGTTTGTCGTGTTCCCAGTCTTGGTCGGGACGACGACCTTGCAAAGTTTGCAGGCAGTATTACTCTGATTCGTATCGGATTTTAAAAAATCCAAAATACTGCCAAACTGGTGACGTGACGTTTCCTTTTTATTTACAATTTCCTCTCGTGCTGCCGCACTCATATTCCCGTTTCGTTTCACTCCTCGTCGTCAGCTAGCCGACAGCCGTTGTTGCTTTTTTTTTTTTTTTCCTGTTAGCATTTCCCAGAATGCCTTGTGGTTCAGGCTCGGCCGTGATAGGTCGAGAGGCCAAAGCCCTTCCTCTGCCTACACCCTCCAGAATGCCGTGCGGTTCCGGCTCCGCCTTTCTTCCTATTTTTTTCTAACAGAACTAAGTGAAATTATCGAACGTTCTATCGACCCCATTTTCTATTGATATTGATCACATGTCTATCGCGATATATATTGTTATTGTTTTATCGCCCAGCCCTAGGTTTGACTATGTAAAGCGCTTTGAGAAAAGCGCTACATAAATCACTTCACTAAACCAAAATAGAGCTTGCTTAAAATAGCAGTGTGTCAGGTAAGCTAGCTCATTTTCTAAAGGCTTTATTTTTTTATATTTAAGCCATTTAACAAATCTAATGCTTCAACAGGGTGTCAAATAAATATTACAGTTCAACTGTTCATGTAAATGAAACTAGGAAAATATTGCTATCAGTTTCTATGGAAAACATAGACACTCAAATAATTTTAACTGAATGATTTTTATTTTAATTATATGTTTTATTCGATACAAGTATATTTGTGATATTAAGCACAAACAAGGGTCAAGTTGAGTTATTTTCAAAAAAGGAATACTTTTGTGTTGTAAAGGTGGTAACAAAGCTCCATGGCTTCCGACATCGTATGTTGTCTTTGAATTGTTAAAAAACAAAGACTTCAAAAAAATTTCAAAGGTACAACATTGATACGTACCATTTACAGCATGTTTTATGTTTTGGAATTCCTTGCTTTTATGAGAAAAGCCCACTCGTCAAACAGCATGTTAGTGTTTTCACAATTGCATATCGTAGTCAGTGTTCCAGACAGTCATCATTAGGAGTTGCTGTATTTGCCCCAAACTATGTACGTTAAAAGAGAGGCTGGTACTTTTTTTTATTTTTTTATATAAAAGTTCATTGAATATTGTGCCACAGAATACTGAGTAAACAGTTGTCTCTTGGGTCGAGTGAGGTGTCAGTCAGAAGTTCAAAGTTTAGCCCATGGACCATTGGAACGGCACATAATTAATTTAGATTTTGATTTATTTGTGCAGCCCGGACTGAAAGTGAAAGGAGTAGGGATGCACAATATATTTTCTTCGAGGTGATATCAATAATTCCTGCTTTTTAGACCAGTACCGACAACCGATAACTTATTCATACCCATCATTTTTTCAAATTTAGATTTAATTGTGGTTTGGGTAATACGATATACCTGTGTTGGCCCTGCGATGAGGTGGCGACTTGTCCAGGGTGGACCCCGCCTCCCGCCCGAATGCAGCTGGGATAGGCTCCAGCACCCCCGCGACCCCGAACGGGACATGCGGTAGAAAATGGATGGATGGATGGATGGATATATAACTGTTACTTGTTTATGCTACAAAACAATAATTTCATTGCTAGCCAATATTAAACAAATGAAAGAACTCCAAATAAAGCAATAATTTTATAGTCATGTTTAAGGAATACATCTTAGGCTACTTACTCTAAGCAATCAGATAGTGAGAGATGTGAGTTTCATTTCGGTAAATCAGGCTGAGTAAAAAAAGAGAGGCTGTTCAGAATTATTCATTAGCTTTTTTAGTCTGCTGGGTATCCTCAGCAGAGTGTCGACTTTTTATCCAGGCCTGTGAGCGATGTGATGTGTTTAGTTCTCGTCAGTAGTTCACCAAAACCTTAAGACAATGTTGCGATGTACGTTTTGGGCCCGTCTGGGCCCCCACTGGTCATGCCCACTAAGCCTGCTTGATCCGGATTGCGCTCAAGAGGAGACAGAGGCCTGTTTATACTGTCAGACAGCTCGGCTTCAGAACAGGCTGCACGCTTACCGTTGCTCATTCCACAGCCAGCGTTGCATTGGCATGCTTCTAAGTAAGCCGCCTGGGACTGAGGTCGGAGGGAAATAGATTGGCTTGATTTATGCTCCAGGAAGCTAAACAGGCAAACTAATGAACTGCCATTTACTGGAAGGAAGCAGAGAAGTCCGATCAAACAGTATCTATGACTTTTCTATGTATTGCAGCCTCCTCCGATAACTATACACTACCGTTCAAAAGTTTGGGGTCACATTGAAATGTCCTTATTTTTTGAAGGAAAAGCACTGTACTTTTCAATGAAGATACCTTTAAACTAGTCTTAACTTTAAAGGCCTACTGAAATGATTTTTTTTAATTTAAATGGGAATAGCAGATCCATTCTATGTGTCATACTTGATCATTTCGCGATATTGCCATATTTTTGCTGAAAGGATTTAGTAGAGAAAATCGACGATAAAGTTCGCAACTTTTGCTCGCTGATAAAAAAAAAGCCTTGCCTGTACCGGAAGTAGCGTGACGTCACAGGAGCTAGGATTCCTCACAATTCCCCGTTGTTTACAATGGAGCGAGAGAGATTCGGACCGAGAAAGTGATGATTACCCCATTAATTTGAGCGAGGATGAAAGATTCGTAGATGAGGAACGTTACAGTGAATGACTTGAGAGGCAGCGATGGACGTATCTTTTTTCGCTCTGACCGTAACTTAGGTGCAAGCTGGCTCATTGGATTCCACACTCTCCTTTTTCTATTGTAGATCACAGATTTGTATTTTAAACCACCTCGGATACTATATCCTCTTGAAAATGAGAGTCGAGAACGCGAAATGGACATTCAGTGCCTTTTATCTCCACGACAATACATCGGCGAAATGCTTTAGCTACGAGCTAACGTGATAGCATCTTGCTTTAACTGCATATAGAAACAAAAGAAATAAACCCCTGACGGGAAGTATAGATAGAAAATCAACAATACTATTAAACCGTGGACATGTAAATACACGGTTAATGCTTTCCAGGCTGGCGAAGGTTAACAATGCTGTGCTAACGATGCCATTGAAGCTAACTTAGCAACCAGACTGCACCGAGCTATGCTAAAAACATTAGCTCTCCACCTACGCCAGCCAGCCCTCATTTGCTCATCAACACCCATGCTCACCTGCGTTCCAGCGATCGGCAGAAGGACGAAGGACTTCACCCGATGCGTTTGGCGGCCCGGAGACGTAGGAAGTCAAGGTGAAGTCGGCGGCTAGCGCGGCTAGCGCGGCTAGCGCGGCTAGCGCTCCAACAAAGTCCTCCTGGTTGTGTTGCTGTAGTCCGCTGCTAATACACTGATCCCACCTACAACTGTCTTCTTTGCAGCCTTCATTGTTCATTAAAAAAATTGCAAAAGATGTCCAGAATACTGTGGAATTATGAAATGAAAACAGAGCTTTTTGTATAGGATTCTACGGGGTACCATAACTTCCGTTACTCGGACTTCGTCACGCGCATACGTCATCATACCGCGATGTTTCAGCCGGATATTTCCCGGGAAGTTTTAAATGTCACTTTATAAGTTAACCCGGCCGTATTGGCATGTGTTGCAATGTTAAGATTTCATCATTGATATATAAACTATCAGACTGCGTGGTCGGTAGTAGTGGCTTTCAGTAGGCCTTTAAAGAAATACACTCTATACATTGCTAATGTGGTAAATGACTATTCTAGCTGCAAATGTCTGGTTTTTGGTGCAATATCTACATAGGTGTATAGAGGCCCATTTCCAGCAACTATCACTCCAGTGTTCTAATGGTACAATGTGTTTGCTCATTGGCTCAGAAGGCTAATTGATGATTAGAAAACCCTTGTGCAATCATGTTCACACATCTGAAAACAGTTTAGCTCGTTACAGAAGCTACAAAACTGACCTTCCTTTGAGCAGATTGAGTTTCTGGAGCATCACATTTGTGGGGTCAATTAAATGCTCAAAATGGCCAGAAAAAGAGAACTTTCATCTGAAACTCGACAGTCTATTCTTGTTCTTAGAAATTAAGGCTATTCCACAAAATTGTTTGGGTGACCCCAAACTTTTGAACGGTAGTGTATATATCACAATATATTATTCGGTATCTAAATGATAATAGAATCATTTTCAAACGGGTTACAAAGGCTCCTAATTAGGTTTTGTGGTAGGCGATATGGCCTAAGAAGTAAAATCTCCGATTTTTTCACAAACAATTTGATTTACATTTTTTTTCCATTTTATTCTCTTTTTAAAGAACTAATTTAATACAAATGACAGAGATAATTCATGACAACTTTTGCTTTTATTTGATCAAAAACTAGTCGTGTGAAATGACACTGCATCTCCAGTGTTGCTTTGTGTGCAAGTTCTTAAATGAAATTTAACTTATCTAAACAATATCCAGTGTGGTATTTCAATTAACTGGAATCCAGTGTGCTGTGGGGCCCTATTGTTTTGAATCACACCTGAGCCATCATAAATTAATCAAACATTTAATGGACATGTGAAAGTAAACAATGTGATAAAGAACATTTTACATCAATCAATCTAGGGATCTAGATATCTGGGGCCGTACTTATCAAGCTTCTTAGAGTGCCATTTTACACTTAAGTCCTGAGAATTTGCGAAATTTAGTCCTACTCTCAAACTTAAGAATAAAAGCTTTTTATCAACGTTCTTAAGTCTAAGAATCACTCCTACTCTCCACGATATTTAAGAGACCTTCAGAGGTGTCTTAAGTGGTTATGAGTTGCCAGCAGGGGATGGCACTGAGGCGAGAGAGACGTGCGCGAACGTTCAGGGAACGGAACAATGTTTTGTTTTTTTTGATGACGAGCAGCTGATCAAACAGTATCGTTTAGACAGAGCGGATATTATTTTTGTCACAGATTTAATACTTTTCCATTCCTTGTTGATTTCTGCATGTGTCTGCAGTGGGCTAGTATATATAGAGCCACCCACACCAGTTTCAAATTAGTTGCCTAATTAATGAATTGGAAAGAAAATGTTATGACAGTAGCGTATGTGTGTGGCCGTGAGGTGAGTGACGTCAGTGAGTGTGTGGGCGATAGAAGAGAGGGAGCGGTAGCGTGAGTGCCGGCGGGGACTAGTTTGTTTTGTATTATTTTGCAGTTTATTGTCAAAATATACACTCCCATTGTCCACTTAAATATTTCCAAGATATTTCTTTATTCTTAGACAACGGATTCCCTTCCGTGATTGGTCATTTCTATGGACACAGAAATGACGTCACCTAAAATTCCGTTTACGGCACATAGTAATGTCGTAATTCAGCTCTGAGTGTGACACTTAAGATTCAGTCCTACACTTCGCTGAAAGTGTGAGTAAGACGCTTGATAACTAACTTTTAAGTGCAGCTTTCAGCGAAGAATTTATTTACTCTTAAGTCAACTCTTAGCAGACTTCTTAGGAGTAATTCTAAGAAGCTTGATAAGTACGGCCCCTGGTCAGGACACTCCTCACTCGTTTGCCTTCACCTTTATTGTCCATTCGTTTTTGGTGAGTTTTTATACTCTGGACCTAGACGTTGAGTCCGCGACATACATTGCGGATAATAACTGATACAGTCTATTTTGCCAGTCCAAATGCATTCGATGTTTTCCGTAGTCTTCACTCGACGGCCAGGTAATGCAAAGCAAACGCTACCTTTTTTCATCACATCCACGGGAGCCCGCATTCTTGTTGTCTCCCCTACGACAAATGGACGAAGCTTTTCGCCAAGTAGAATTACATTCGGAAGTTCTCTTGCCGTCTGAGATGTGTAGTCAGTGTTTCCCATAAACTGCCAAGATACCTGTGGCGGTGGGGGCGTGGCTATGGGCGTGGTCACCATGACATCATCGAGTAATTTGCATAATTTACTACAATGATTTGATTTTCTCTTAAAAGGCTAAAGAAATGTATACTTACTAATGAATAATAACAGTTTTGTTTTAAACATCCATCCATCCATTTTACAATATAATTACAACACTTTATGTACATATTAATATACAGATTTGAACAATAAGTTATTCACTAAAATATATTTATTAATTGTGGTTCTTACAAAAAATATATCTTATAAAATATAAAAGCTAAAATGTCTCAAAGCTCTGCCCCTTTAATTAGTGCATACTAAATAATTTAACTTTAGCCTACTACTACAACCATATTATTTACCAGCAACATAAAGTGAAACAGAGGCAGAGGTGTCCTGCCACAGTCAGTAACAAATAAACAGAAAACAGTAGTGGTGGTAGATAGACCAGAGCTTCATCAAACATCTGATCCACTGAACAAAGAGCTCCAAAAATCTTGAACTTTAGACTGCCATCAGTTTTACTCCCTACACTTAACCATGTGTTTCCTACTGCCTGCAGACTTTGCACCCTTTGTTATATACACATGTTGTGTTTCTAATATAAATACATTTAATAAAGTTAAATACAAATAAGGCAACAAGAGAAGTATCCTACACTTCTCTTTTGTAAAGTAAATCTGAACAGCCGATATGGGCATCTACATCAACTACATGATTTGCCTGAGAAGCTGGAGAGGACAAAAAAAAAAAAATAATATATATATATATATATATATTTTTTAATTTTTATTTTATTTATTTATTTATTTATTTAAATTTGTGGCGGACGTAATTCTTTTGTGGCGGGCCGCCACAAATAAATGAATGTGTGGGAAACCCTGGTAGTATCCGTAATAGCTACAATCGTCTTTCCTTCACTTAAGGTATTCATGTGTGATTTCCACAAGCGTCTGTACATGTAGAAAAATTAGCAACACGGGCATGTCTGGATGACTCGCCTTCATCTTTCCAGTGGTTATCTCCGGTTGTTATCAAGCTGGCTGTGGCGTGTTCTTTCTGACGTCACTTCCTGTGTGGGGCGCGGTCTTTCTGACTTCACTTCCTCTCCGAACTCAGTTTGTAAATGATCAATGAGTCCATACAAAGCTAAGAGTCGGAGATTCAAGAAATACACGACGCACCCACCCGTGTAAAAAATTATCCAAGGAGGGGGGCCTTAAACGATGGTTTAGTGTGGCTGACACGGTTAGGCTAAATAATTATTCGTTTAAGGGGTTATCCGGCTTAGTGTAGACAGGGCCTTACTCTCAGCAAAATTCTAATTTGAATAATGTTGTTGTTTTTAGACCAGATATGAATTTTACTTTTTATTGAATAATTTTTAAATAACTAAATAAGACCTTTCTCTGGAAAGCAATACTTGATTAAAATCCTTCTATTAACTAAAATGTAACATTATACATTGCATGCAAATAAATAATAATCTCCAACATTGGGATTAATAAAGTGCAAACTTAAAACTTCTGCCTTGAATAAAATACTTCCGTAAATAAAATGAAGTATTATAAAATGTATATTAATAAAGTAAAACACTATGAAGACTATAGTTTCAGTCAGTCAAGTGGATAAACAGCCTCTTTCATTTACACATCTTGGCGGTGTGCAGAGCGACTGCTTTAGTGATAGCTCTCCACTGTGCTTCTTTCTCATCATACATGGTATCATCATCAGTGTTTGGAAAATTACTTTAAAAAAGTAATTAATCATAGTTACTTGTTACCTTGCCGAAAAAGTAATTAAATTACTAACGGAACTTCTCAAATGTAATTAAAGGGGGCTGTTTGCGACATTTACACAGATGCCTCGAGGGCACCAACTTTCCAATGTATTTTACACAGTATAACCCGCCCTCTTACGGCTTCTCGTACGTAATGACGTCATTACGTACGTATGTAACACATGCACGCGCATTAGCTTTAGGTGTTGTTTGTTGATAATAGAAATTTGGAGAACTAGCGTCACCTGTCATTGAATGTATATTCTATTATGACAACATGACTGCAAAATGTTTGTTGCTTCTCTTGGACTGCTTTTGTGTGTGTGCCATAAACTCCAATCATTTTTTTCCGGCCGGTAACATTTTTTGTTACATAAACTTTGTAATTGTGAAAAATATAGACGATTGTCAAACAAATGTTAAACAACTAATGGTAACATGAGCTAGCTGTTCTTGTTATATTTTCTGCTTTGAGGAAGTTGCAAACAGCAACCTTTAATTACTAGGGAAAGTAATTAATGCGTTACTAAAAAAAAAAAAATCAAATATCTGGCAGTTGAGAGACATTTATTATTAGAACAAAGTGTAAGTGTCCATCCATCCATCCATTTTCTACCGCTTATTCCCTTCGGGGTCGCGGGGGTGCTGGAGCCTATCTCAGCTACAATCGGGCGGAAGGCGGGGTACACCCTGGACAAGTCGCCACCTCATCGCAGGGCCAACACAGATAGACAGACAACATTCACACTCACATTCACACACTAGGGCCAATTTAGTGTTGCCAATCAACCTATCCCCAGGTGCATGTCTTTGGAGGTGGGAGGAAGCCGGAGTACCCGGAGGGAACCCACGCAGTCACGGGGAGAACATGCAAACTCCACACAGAAAGATCCTGAGGCCGGGATTGAACTCACGACTACTCAGGACCTTCGTATTGTGAGGCAGACGCACTAACCCCTCTGCCACCGTGCTGCCCTGTGTAAGTGTGTGCCTTTAAAAGGTGGTGCCTGTTGCCAAGTGACGTGTGACGTCAGCGCCCAGACAGAGCAGCATTAGCTCAGTTGTGTTTGTTACCTTAGCGGTGGCAATTTGTCGGCAGTTCCAGCAGCTCTGTTGGATGTTTCCACTGGATTGTGTTACATTTGGTTAATAAAGAGATTGAATGTGCTTCCATGGCTGTGATATCTTCTGGTCCACGAAGGAGGTATTGTTTGGATTGGTCATTACAATCATTGATTTGTTCCCTGTAGAAGGTAGTCGTGTGTATGTGTGCGTGTTGTAGGGCTGCAACAACTAATCGATTAAATCGATTAAAATCGACTATAAAAATAGTTGGCGATTAATTTAGTCATCGATTCGTTGGAACTATGCTATGCGCATGCGCGGATGCTTTTTATTTATTTTATAAACCTTTATTTATAAACTGCAGCATTTACAAACAGCTGAGAAACAATAATAAAAAATAAGTACAAAAACAGTACAAAACTACGTCTCATGAGGTGGCGTAAGCTAGCCATTGATGTGTCATGTGCAGCTCATGTGACGCCGCCGTCTCCTTTGCTGGAAACATTCGAAAAATGGCGCAGGAAAACAGTACGGATAGTTCAGCGGAAAAACTTCTTGAGGTTATTGCTTCAATGGAGAAAAGTGTATGACCTAAGTCGTCAAAAGTGTGGGAACACTTTACTTTAAAGACTTCAAAGAAGACCGTTTCCTGCAAATTGGTACGGAAGTACAACATTGTTTCAGGAGCACCTGAAAAGGAAACATGTTGGAGCCATGGATGAAGGGAACTCACGGTACGTAACTTTTTAAGTCCATAGTGGCAACAGGCAGTCATGAGTTCAGCTTTTTTGTGAGTAACGTTAACGTTATGGCTTTTTTGCAACGCGGGGCTGATAATGTGTATCCAACACATTTGACTCCGTTTTGAGAGAAAACGCACGGTTACCAATTTCGAAATAAACGTAACCGACGGAAATATCTCAGGTTCGTTTCATAATGGATCAATGTAGCCGGGCCCGATAAAGCTATATAAATATATTTAGATTTGAGTGACGCTTTAGTATAACTAAACGTTATGAAGGTGCTGGAATATTTCATGCTATTATTCAGAGGCAGCCTAAAATGAATCCTTTATTATTCACAACAGAAACGTGTACAATATCTGATTCAGTTCTGATCTGATGAGTTACATTTCTGTGTTATTATTGGTGTATGCTGCACCCCCAATGTCCAGAACATGGTGCCAGTATGCTGGTTTTTTTCAATAAAATACTGGAAAGGATAGAAATGTAGTTTGTCTCTTTTATCCAATTATTAATCGATTAATCAAAGTAATAATCAACAGATTAATCGATTATCAAATTAATCGTTAGTTGCAGCCAGAGCGTGTTGCCTCTTTTTTTTTATATCGAGTTAATTTTCGTGTTTAGTTCTGGTTGTTGCTTTTATTAGTAAAAGGATATTTCCTGCATTGAACTTGCTGTGCTTCTGACGCTGTCATGTTGACATAAAACCACATCAAAGGTAGCGTGCTACGTTACATCAGAACACTGATCATCATACTTACCTTGTGTGAATGATTCCACCACGTTCGCTTCATAAAGTAGTTGTATTAGCCGCACTCAGCTGGAGGCTTTGGTAATAAAATGCAGTAATAAGTTTGTTGTGCTGCTACCTTTTTCAAACCCTTGGCCGTGTGCAGTCATTTATTCCACTCCTGCTGCCGACGTTTAATGTCCTCCTAAACCAGGGCACTTTATTTTACATTTTGTTCTTTTTGTATTTTTGTTAGCTGAAGAATTGAGCATAGATAAATGTTTTTAAAGAAGATTGGAGATCATATTTGACTTTTCTTACATAATTTTCAAGGCTTTTTCTTTTTTCTTATCCGAAAACACCTCTTAAGTTGAGATCCTATTATACAAAACAAACTTTTCTTACTTGTTTTTGCGTATTTGGGATCCCCATCAGTCCCAAAAATTGAAAAACAATTCATGGTGGAGATATTTAGTTACGTCAACAAATAGTTCCATTTATGGGTTAGTTTGTGGGCTAAACTATATCAATATATGAGTTTTGATCTATATCGTGTTAGCGACAGTGCTAGCACAGTTCAGGGATGTTCTCTGTGTATAATTGAGCGTTACAGTAGGCCTTATGTTGACATTGTGTTTATATGTATGAGGGGGCATGTGTACCTTGTTTGATAATAAATAATAAAATTGTGATATTTAAGACATTTGATATTGATACGAACATTTTTCTGTGCTATAAAACAAATTCTGTGTCACTATTTTTTTTCATTTAGTAGCACCGGTGCTACTAGTAAAAAAGATAAGCGTAAAGCACCGAAGTCTGAGTGGAGTAGAGGCCACGGCATCTCATCCAACTTGGTGAACTACTTAATTGTTCAACCCAGCCCATTTTACACCTTGACGGACTTTCAAAATTATAACAGTCTGGAAAGCTATGACGGCTTTGTTTGTGGATGGGTTTGTGACCTTTGTGTTTATCTCTATAATCCCAGTGGAAATCGTGTCATCAAGCCAGGCTCGAGTAATGGACTCTCAGAAATGATCCGCCAGAAGTTTGACACCCTAGATAATCACGGATAACCAATCTAATGTCATCTCCGCACAGTGTGACTGTAAGGCAGGATTGGGGGAATGTTCTTCTCATGTTGCTTCACTTTTGTTGTATGTGGAGGCTGCAGTCTGTATAAGAGAAGTGAGTACTATTAGTATCAATACAACTACTATCAGAGTTTTTCGACAAAGCACATCAAGTTAATGCAAAATGGGGCTGTTATTTATTTGAGATTTTTTTTTACTTACAAAATGTTCTTAATTACCTGAAATGATTTTCACAAACACGAACAAAGTCGTCAGCACATCACATCTCGTTTGATTGTAGCAATCCATGCACGCCTTCGTGTTTACTCTTATTTTTAGTCGTTTCTCGCTACCTGAAATAACCTAAGGAATTCGATAAAAGCTAGTTTTATTCCCTCCACCTCGATTGTGACAGTTGACAATAGCACACGTTGTCGGTATTATGAATATTACTGGTTAAAAAAACGACGGCCAAGTCACTCTTGGAATGTAATTCGCTCTTCAATATGGATATCGCCCATGCATTGTGGGGAATGTAAAAAAATCAGAATCCCTCGACTGGTCATATCAATGCTGATATTGATACTTCACAATTTCAAGATCATTGAATGATTCTATTTTTGATCACAATTATAATCACAAAAAACTGAATTATTTCTTACGACTGACTGTGATTGTAAATCTTTTGGAGTTTTTTTTCCCCTTAAAGCCTTCTTGTGTCCAGTGACTTATTTCTTAAGTTTATAAACAAAAACAAAAACGACAAAATAGTTTTTAATAATGACAAATATAGATCTAACCACTGCAATATCAACCATTAATTAAATTTTACTTGGTATTGCTACTGTCAATATTTGTATCGAGCTGCCCACCTCATGTTTAGCTATTCCTCATCCTAAGAATTATAATTATACTTGGAAGAAACATAGTTGTTTTTGCCGTCGTGGAGGCAAAGATTGCTGACTTAGAAGTGGCCTTGCACTGTGGAGGGACATTAGCCGCTGTCAATAATGCAACAGGGCGTTTAGGGCACATTTGTTTGCTCATCGTTGTCAAATTTGCGAGACAAAGTTAGAATGTGTCATCAACATGCATTATAATGGTACAAAGATAGAACTAAAAAGCTCTATCAGCTAAATGTATACATTTGATATATTATATCATCTATGTCGTGCAATGGACACTACTACTTGGTAGCGCACACAAAGCTGATCTACTAGGCTTATGCGCAGAGGAGTGCGTCTCTTAAATATTATTTATATATATATATAAACATTATCATATTTTTTATTTTTTATTTAGATTTTCATTGGCCCTTGGTAATCTAAAACATTAAAAACATTTATGATTTTACTAATTACTATTCGATATTACACTAATTTGCTTTGTAACCAACAGCACACAACTAAATGTTGTTTTGTTGAGATACATTAGCATGTATTGACCTAAATTGGATTGGTATTAGCATCAAAATGCTCCCCGCATCCTTCAATTACTCTGTATGAGGCCTTTGCTGGAAAAAGTCATGGCATATTATTTTTCCTTTAAAAGGCAGGATCCGCACCTGATGTTTAACATGGCTGAAAAAGTAGGCTATTCAAACTCGCTAACATGCCTGACATCCACAGCATCTGAATAATTTTCTTTTGATGTCATTATGAAAACAATTAAAAGTTATTTCTAGACATCAGTTGTTATTATTCAAAGATCAAGCACAAAATCAAATTAGCAACAGCTTATTATATATTCTGCATTAAAAGACTCCAAACCGAATTGTGCCGTCAGAGCTTATCTCTCGCAAAATGCAGATAATCCTAATAAATGAGGAGAGCTTCACATGCAGAAATATAAAGCCTGCCAATAAATCCAGAATTTATTATATTTGAGAATCCTGGTAACAGCTGAGCTGTGTGAGGTTCAAATATTGCTCAGGAAATCGCTGGCAAGCAGTGTATAAGCTGCTTTAGTGCTTCCCTCTAATATAAATAAATGTATAGTTGAACATGACAAGCGCTGGTGCATCTATTTGTATAATGTCCGATTTTATATGCAAAGTAATTGCCCACATACGACAATGCACAGATAAATTAGTACTACTATAAAGGCTGCAGTGCCATTGACTATTGCGATATTTGGCAGGACAGCAAACCAGACCAAATAAAAGCAGAGTTCAGCACAGTTAGGAAACGTGTGCAAGGGGAGTGTTCCACGTGCAAGGATGGGGAGGGGATTTAGGGTGGGAGATTTTATTATTGCATATGCACTATTGGAGAATACATATAATAATGCATGTTTTGGACAAAACATGAAATTCATTTAAAATAATTAAAATATATATATATATATATATATATATATATATATATATATATATATATATATATATATATATATATATATATATATATATATATATATATATATATATATATATATTTTTTTTTGATATATATTATTTTGTGCAAAATACATTTAACTTAACAATGCTGTACGCTTAGCCTTTTCACTGGTAGCACCGGTGCTACTAAATAAATAAAAAATTAGTAGCAACATGAAATGTCTTAAATATCACAATTTTAATATTTAGACTCAAACAACGTACACATGTGCACTCATACATATAAACACAATGCCATCATAAGAACTACTGCACCGCTCAAACCAGAGGTGGGACCAAGTCATTGCTTTGCAAGTCACAAGTAAGTCTCAAGTCTTTGCCCTCAAGTCTCGAGTCAAGTCCCGAGTCAAGACAGGCAAGTCCCGAGTCAAGTCCAAAGTCAAGACTGGAAAGTCTCAAGTCAAGTCCCAAGTCCTGCATTTTGAGTTTCGAGTCCTTTTAAGTCCTTTTAACCACAGACTTATATATTTACACAGATTGTGTATGCTTTTAAAACCACTGTATTTAGTTATTAAAACAAGTGCTTTTGAAATTGCAGGAAAAAAAATAGTGCTGACATTGCACTTCATAATAGCAATGTCATTTTAAACATTTAACTCATTCCTTTACAGAATAAACACATTTGAAAAAACAAGTGCAACTGTACTTATTTGCACAAAAGTGTTAACATTGTAATTCCATGGCATATTGCATTGTAACTAGTTCCACAGCAGTTTTTATCCTGTTCTTACCTGATCTCATTGATCTCATCTCATACTGTATGTGTGTTTATGAAAAACATAACAAATACATGAACAAAACAATGAATAGAGTTGTACTTTTTAGATGTCAGGGCCCTATGCAATATGTACACATATTCTTAATATAGTATACATTTTAACTGACCTTTATTTGACTATGTTTGTCTTTTTGTAGGTGGCTAAAATATGCGGTGCTGCTGACCGCCGTCTAACGTTACGTTACTGTGTGTGATACATTGACTAACGTAACGTTATGTATAGGTACCTCATGAAACCCTGCTTAAAAAAAATCACTTGACAAAAAGTATGAATAAAGTAGCGAACTGCAGTGTTTGCAATGACGTTATAACCATAGACATCTTATAAGTAGACGCAGCATTGGCTGCTGTGACGTGAGAAATATATAATATATTCCAATACTAACATTGTTGGGTAAAACAGCATTTGGTTTTATTCTGAATCCAGTGAAACAGATTGGTGGTTTTAGCTGGTATAAAGACTTTCAGGTTTTTATATATGTTTATGTTTAAGTATTTTGGCAGACGCTTTTATCCAAAGCGACATACATAAAAAATATATATAAAACAATCAGTGTAAACATTATCATTTAAGGGAAGAATGTAATACAAAATATCTATACAAAGTGTCAAGACAGAATAAACTCTCTGCTGCTGCAGCAACAGAGATACAGTCTATAAGATATATAGATATCTAATTATTGTTTATGTAGGATATACGCATGTATATATAACCTAATTATATTGTTTCTTCAACTTAAAAATAGCTGACCGTTTTTTTCCCCCTTTACTGGGATTATATTCCCAGTTTTGATCTCGGACGTCTGGTCCCTTATAGCGTATAAGAATATTATATTACTGTTAAGCAAACTATGAATAATAAAACACGCCAAAACATGTGTCTGTTATCAAAGCTACACGTATGACAAAAAAGCGCGTTAAAATCAGTGGTATTCAGTGAGGTAAGATGAATTAAATGCACTGACAGTTCATTGCTCCTGCCAAATGAATTGCACTGAGTGGAGCGGATCACCACTCCAAGATGGCGGCCCCGCGTCTCATCTGCGCTAGTAGGCAGTAGCGCTCGATGCTGCGTCTACTTATAAGATGTCTATGGTTATAACGTTAGCAGTGAGTTTGCAGCCTCACTGATTTAACTACACAGCAAATAAAAGTCACTTTACTTAGCCAATAAACGTTATCTTACATTCAAAACTTACCCTTCTTTGTGCAACTTCAAATGTCGAACGAAGTTGGAAGTTGTTGCGTCTCCGTCTGTAATATTCGAACTGCGTGATTTGCATACGGCAATTCGTTTTTTGTTGACCATGTCGTAGTTTTCATACCCGAACGAAACCAACTTTGGCATAATTGTTTCTCACTGGCGCGTTGTTTGACAACTTTTCTTCATTGGTTCTCCTGCAATTTGATTGGATGAATGCTGTGTGATGAAAACAACGTAGATCTAATTTGATTGGCTGTTGTACTGAGAGCACACAAGCTGACAGGAACAACACGCTGATAGACACAGACGAAGAAAATGAAAAATACGGAGCGCTCCCAAGTAACTTTTTAAGCTTTGGGTTTTGGGGAAAGTAGCAAGTCATATCAAGTTAAAAGGCTCAAGTCCAAGTGAAGTCACAAGTCATTGATGTTAAAGTCTAAGTCGAGTTGCAAGTCTCTTTACATTTTGTCAAGTCGAGTCTAAAGTCATCAAATTCATGACTCGAGTCCACACCTCTGGCTCAAACACAGAGAACATCCCTAAACTGTGCTAGAATTGTCACTAACACTCGTGTAGGGCTCAGCGATATGGATCAAAACTCATACATCGATGTAGTAATATATATATATATATATATATATATATATATATATATATATATATATATATATATATATATATATATATATATATATATATATATATACAGGATATATATATATATATATATATATATATATACAGGATATATATATATATATATATATATATATATATATATATATATATATATATATATATATATGTATATATATATATATATATATATATATATATATATATATATATATATATATATATATATATATATATATATATATATATATATATATATATATATATATGTATATATAGTCATACATGTAATTAACTACTAGAGAAATGTATTAATTTGTTACTTAAAAAAATCCTTCAAATATCTGGCATAATGCAGTTGAGATAAGTTTCATGAGAGCATTGTGTGTGTCTGACTTTAGGCCTGTTGCCTACTGACGTGTCCATTTGTTATTGGCTATGAGTTTATTTCAAACATGTTATAAAGGTGGGCAAACATTTTACTCCAGTTTGATCATATTTGGAAGGATTTCTATTAGGAGCAAAATGCTTTGAAAGGGTTGAAATCCCGATTCGCACATGTGCGACAGGTTGTTTTTTCAAGTTGCACAGTCTATTTTTAGTCGCATTTGCGAGTAAATTTGTCGCACCGTACAGCCCTCATTAGCTAAAACTACTACTATAATATATACATTTCCAGTATATATGTCCCTGAGTAAGTATTACCTTAACCAGATGCTTATTGTGGCCATCATCAAGATTTTGGTATGATTGTGGCTGGATATATAACTACTCAGATTGACAGAATGAGTGAAGTAGAAGAGGGGGGTTTAATGTATTGACGATTCCACCACGAGGTTGGTAGTCAGAATCTAACTGCTTCGAATTGAATGGTCCAATAATCGACTCTTCTAAGACACCCCTACTAAATATCATTATCTTATTTATCTTGTTTACATAACAACATGGAATTTCTGTCTCTTCATGGTCACGTTAACAGTTAATCATCTGCTCTGTATTGCATGTGGAGGGGCGGTCACAATTGAATAATTTACACATTTTATTTTGACATGGTGAATATGTATGGAATCTTTGCATTGAATTGTGAAAATTTGTGACTGCGCAGGAGCGATTGCAAAATAGTGATTTCATGTCTATGACAGTTTCGTCAGCCTACATGCATGTGTGCCCCCCGAATGTAACTGTGGAGTAGTGATTGCATTAGTTGCACATGCATGTGTGCGCATGTTTGTGTCGATGCGCCGCACCCGCCACCCCAAAGCTGTAAACCTTGGCGAAAAACTGATGTTCAAATCATTGTATCACTTTATTTTCACCACAAATGCACGGTAATGGAAATTTGCAGCGATAATTTCTTGACCTTTCCAACCGATAGCGATAACCAATATTTATGTACATATACGTCATAGTAAAGATTGATGATGGGTAATTTTTAGGTCTATTTTTTGAATGCATGGCGATCAACCGACACACCCTCTGCGATTGACTGGTAGCTTGCGGTCGAGCTAATGAGCAACCCTGCTGTAGATGAACCATGAAGATAAACATAAACAACTACTCATTTTTTCATCAGGTTCTTTCGCTCGAAGGTCTTTTGTTTCAAACTGTTCCCTCTTATTAAATGCTTTCTCATCAGTCCTGTGGTTTTACGTTTGCTGCGGTCGCCACTATTAACGCCAGTTCTCGGCTTTGTACTGCTTCAATGTATCTTCACTATGGTGAACTTTAAAGTGACTCGTTAGATTTTATTGTGTTGAAGCTCGTCTTTAACCATCCCCGTTTAATTTCAGCAGAAAAATATTTGCAAACTGCGAGTGAAATGTCTTCTTCAGGCACAGTAAAGAAAGCCCACACCAATGACTGCTGCACTATGAGGCTTTTTCTCTGTACACTCTCTTTTGCTGTACAACAGGCTACACTCGCAATATCATGTCATCACAAATATGCAAATATACTGCAGGGCAGGGGAGGGGTTGAGGAGCCAGGCGGCAGCACAAGCCACAACAGAAAAACCAACGACAAACACAAACTTTTTTAATTTTCAGCTCATTTTATCAGTTGATTTTTCATTATCGGAATTATTAATGTGACGTCGAAATCGCCATAATCGGTTGCTAATTATCAGCAGCCAATATTATTGTGCATCCCTAATTTTGACAAAACTATAAGAAACATTTAAATGTTTTTTTTAGTTTTGGGAAGTTTTTCCTAACTCCTGTTTCTATGCCAATGTCGTACAGGGGTTAGTGCTGGTGCCTCATAATAATAATAAGATCCTGGGTTTGATCCCGGGGGCTCAGGGTCTTTCTGTGTGGGTCTTTCTGTGTGGAGTTTGCATGTCTTCCATGACTGCATGGGTTCCCTCCGTGTAGTCCAAAGACATGCACCTGGGAATAGGCTGATTGGCAACACTAAATTGGCCCTAATGTGTGAATGTGACTGTGAATGGTGTCTATCTGTGTTGGCCCTGCAATGAAGTGGAGACGTGTCCAAGATGTACCCCGCCTTTGCCCGAATGCAACCGGGATAGGCTGCAGCCCTATGCAACCACGAGAGGGACAAGCGGTAGAAAATGGATGGATGTCATTGTGACTCAACTTTCCATAGCTGACGTCATGTTGTTGTTCTTCAGACAGCAAAATGGTTAAGATAGAGTCGACAGTGCTTCTGCTGGTTGCAACAAAGTAGAGTCCTACATTTTGCTTCAGTTTCCTCAGCAATTGATAGATCAACAATCGACATAATTCATATCTCATGAAAACAGCAAATATAATCTTAATGTTTTAATTGTATCTTTGTATCTTTTTTGTCCACCTTGACATCATTATCAGATATAATCAGACGCTTGATGTAACTTTTCTCACTACTTTTTGGTCACACTACAACCTCAATATTCATGTAGTTTTCAGTGATCTAAAAAGGTCAGAATACTGAGATTTAATGCATTTCAGTGACTGCTCATATTATATTATCTGACGACTACTGTAGTCCTATACAAGTATTATTATGGTGTGTGTATAAGGACCCCAAAATGGCACCTCATAGGTAACATTATCTGGCGTTTAGTTTCGACCTATTATACAAAACCAACTTTTCCTACCTATTGATTCCCACTGTTGTGTTCTGTATTTGGGATCTGCATAAGTCCCCAAAAGGTGCGTGCATCTGCCATTGTAGCCCCGTCCGTAGTCAATAAGCTCCTTCTTTTTCTCTATCCTCTTGTTGTGGGGCATTCATCCTCCGCTGTTGCCATTTTTTATATACAGTAAAGTAGCGTACATTTCTAACTTGTATCAGATAATAGACTTGTTATAGAAGTGCTAAAAACTACCGGTACAACAAAGATGACTCGGAGAAGACGTTGTCAAAGTGGAGGCATGTAAATAAGACAAGAGACAGTCAGAAAGCGGCCTGGAGATGGTCTGTAAAACATAATCTATGCAACATTTTGACGGTATTTATTTATTTGTATATGTCAATCTAGTTGTTGACTAGCACTCGCTCCATCCAAATAAAGAGCTTATTATACTTAAGGATATTATAATATATATCAGGGTTACGTGATGTAAACGATATACGATATACATTATATACATTATATACATTTGGCCGACAATAGAGCTTATATATACAGTCGTGGTCAAAAGTTTACATACACTTAGTAAGGACATAATGTCATGGCTGTCTTGAGTTTCCAATAATTTCTATAACTCTTATTTTTTTGTGATAGAGTGATTGGAGCACATACTTGTTGGTCACTAAAAACATTCATGAAGTTTGGTTCTCTTATGAATTTATTATGGGTCTACTGAAAATGTGACCAAATCTGCTGGGTCAAAAGTATACATACAGCAATGTTAATATTTGGTTACATGTCCCTTGGCAAGTTTCACTGCAATAAGGCGCTTTTGGTAGCCATCCACAAGCTTCTGGCAAGCTTCTGGTTGAACTTTTGACCACTCCTCTTGACAAAATTGGTGCAGTTCAGCATTGTCCACACGTTTAAGTCAGGACTTTGGGAAGGCCATTCTAAAACCTTAATTCTAGCCCGATTTAGCCATTCCTTTACCACTTTTGATGTGTGTTTGGGGTCATTATCCTGTTGGAACACCCAACTGCGGCCAAGACCCAACCTCCTGGCTGATGATTTTAGGTTGTCCTGAAGAATTTGGAGGTAATTCTCCTTTTTCATTGTCCCATTTACTCTCTGTAAAGCACCAGTTCCATTGGCAGCAAAACAGGCCCAGAGCATAATACTATCACCACCATGCTTGACGGTAGGAATTGGTGTTCCTGGGATTAAAGGCCTCGCCTTTTTTCCTCTAAACATATTGTTGGGTATTTTGCCCTAACAGCTCAATTTTTGTTTCATCTGACATCACATGGACAAAGATAAGACCTTCTGGAGGAAAGTTCTGTGGTCCGATGAAACTATGATCCATGAGTGTATCAACTTGCATCTTTTGGCAGTAAGGCATATTCAGATTTGTGACTGGATCAAGATGGAAGGGGATAGTGGCGGGGTATCATCAAGTACTACTTAATTGCAAATAAAAATAAAAATAAAAGATTAAGAGTTTTGGATGTATAACAGGAGATGTATAAAAAAAGATCAAATTGATAATATTACACCAATTCCTGGCATACCGCAGCGGATATACGGCATCCCAAATATGAATATGTAATTAATAAAGAATATACGTTTAAAGCATTATCAGATAGAAACATATATTGAGGAAAAGTATTAAAAATTAAAAAAATTATATGCATCTACAACTATAAATAAAAAAGTAGGAGCTTCAGCAGTTATTCCACAAGAAAACGTATAGTTTTGAACAAAATAAATAGTGACAAGTTATCGTTTTTTTACGGAATAATTAATAGGACTTTACATGGCAGCTAATTGGACAGAGGAAAATAAAGTAAGTAAAGCTGTGTTCTCAGATTGCAGCAGTGCATTTAATCAGGATAAAACAATATTGCTTCAGAAACAAGACATAATTTAATATATAAAATAGTTCCGAAAAATTTTAAAGCTGGAAGTGTGGTAAATGTGTGGTAAAGTCAATAAAAAACTGTCAGGATAATTGGAATAAAGAAAGAAAAAGTAAGTCCAGAGGAGTGTAGGAGTAATAAGGAGGTAATAGAACGAGGATATAGGAAGGTATCGTTACTAGACTGAGGTTATGACATACGGTACAGTAAATATTTAAATAGCTCTTTGAAATTAATAGGGAAACATAAGACAGGGCCGTGTGAATATTGTAATCAAATAGAAAATGTAGAGCATGTATTAATACTAGAGGTGGGGATCTTTGAGCACCTCACAATTTGATTACGATTACAAGTCAGGAGCTCGGATTCAATTAAAAATCAGTTATGGATGCATCTTTATTAATGCAGTTTTACATTTATTTTCATTTCACTAAATAAGCATTCATCAGTTGCAACTTTTAAAAACAGTGCACTTGTAATAAGAAACAGTTGAATTAGTTCTCATTGCATTTATTAAATTATTGGAAATGTGTGCAGGGGTGGAACATAAGTGCTCTAAAATAAAGGAGTTGGTCGGATCTCTTGGTAAGGTGGCAAGCTGCAGTCAGCCAAATGTAGAACAGTTTGCACTACTTTATTAACAGTAAATAAAAAAATCGATTGTTGACGTTTACTGATCAATTTTATAATCGCCCATGTCCGAATTGCAATGCATCTAAAAATCGATTATTCCTCCCAGCTAGAATTAATACAGTGTAGGAAATATAATAGAGGTATGGAAATAATGAAAAATAAGTTAATGAAAGACGCTGTCTGAAGGTAAAAATCGACATTAAAATAGGCCAAATCGATGTTAAGAAATGCCAAAAATATTTGAACGCATCATGACACTAAAGTCTCATTTAAAAAAAAACACGTCTGTTAATTAGTTAGTATTAACACACATAACATATGTTTTATATCGTTTTGCCATATTTTCAATTGTTGCTTCTTATTGTATAATGTACTTTGAGAATGTTTCCAGTGTGTGAAGGCTTTTAATGACTTTTCTAATAAGAACAAATAGCAACAAATCCAGCATCTTTTTCTTGTGTTATTGTAGAATGTACTCGTGTTTAGAGACTCTCCTTCTGTCCCTCAATGTCCCTGACGAAAAGAGACCTGCAGCGAGCATGACGTCACACTTGCTTGGCGCTGCTGATGCAGTTGGACTTTTTCCTACTTAAAAGCCATCACTGTCCTCTTAAAGGTGCCATATGTAATAATTTCATGTCATGTCATCATTAAATGGCCCTGATATGTCAAAAGGCATTACTAAATCATGTTCTTTTTTAATACCTTTATAACTGATAACAGTAGTTCAGCCGGAATATGCTCATTTGAAAATGTGATTTACAGCCCTGAAATCTTGTTATTGTTTTCATTTTGATGCCGACTTAAACAAGTTGAAAAACTTATTCGGGTGTTACCATTTAGTGGTCAGTTGTACGGAATATGTACTTCACTGTGCAACCTACTAATAAAAGTCTCAATCAATCAATCAATCAAAGCCCTCCACCGTTTGACCAATTAGAAAGTCTGTGAATGTGTCACATCCATGTTGCCAGTTACACACCGCCCTCTTTGTCTGGCTACTGCCACTGGTAAAGTGACTAAATATGTCAGACCATAGTAAATTTAAAAGGCCTCCTTAGGATTCTCAACTTATTCATGACAAAGCCAGGAACAAAATGAGGATTTGTATTGAAGATGCCTTTGAAGGATGGAGACGATTGAAGGCGGAGAATATTTTTCATCTGACGCCAAACTTGCTAATTTCCTCCTTGATAGGTAAGTCAGGCATTTACGTTTTCTTATTACCGGTACTTGTAATAAATGGAAATGGACATTTGGTATGTAAAGTATATTGTCCAATACAGTCTGTGATCTCGTCTAACAAAGCTAGTATGTTTGTGCAACGAATGCTTAGCAAGCTAGCCCGGTCAATGACACATCGACATATAGGCTAACGGGGGGAAAATATATGGCCGTTAGCTTGTATGTCGATGTGTCATCCAACTGACAGGGAAAAGTATAATTTTGACAAATAAAACCTATGTGGATATGGGTAGTGTCAGTGCCTATTCCGTTCTCAATATGCAGATATGCTGAGGAGGGGGTTCTAACATTAGCACGGCTAATTACGGTTTCTGGTATTGTATGTGCATCAGGCACATATGGTGTGGTATTTGCTTGGCACAATATAATGCATTACATGTCATGATTTTCTACTTTGTGTAATGACATGTTAGTAGGCTATAGGATTTATGCGTAATGTGGGTTGGCTCATAGAATCGGACTCTGCACTGAAAGATGGTGATTGATTGATTGTTTGATTGAATTTAGTTTATTTCGAACATGAACACACTTACAGTATAATACATCACGCATAATTTCATATAATTTCTCTTTACATCATATCCAAAAAGGAGTAGGAAAAAGCAAAGCTTATTTAATCCTACACCTTTCCCACTTTAGAGCGTTTACAAATACATATGTTCATTTACTGTCTTCTTTTTGTATCACAATTACATCAGTGAATGATTAATACATCTCAGTTCTTGCAATATATAATTAAGTCAGTCATTATTAACATACTGAGATGAAGAATATTCCGTTTTCAATAAGGTTGAAGGTATTTCTCATAATTCTTCTTCCTTGTACTTTGTAAACACTATTAATTTGAACTACCTCTTAAACTGGATCATATCAGTACATTGTTTAACTTCTTTGTTTAATCCATTCCATAGTTTAATTACACATACTGCTATGCTAAAGGACTCAAATGTTGTACGTGCATACAAATGTTTTACGTTTTTCCTCTAAGGTTATATTTCTCCTCTTTAGCTGAGAAGAACTGTTGTACATTCTTGGGTAGCAGGTCATAGTTTGCTTTGTACATAGTTTTAGCTGTTTGCAATTTTACCAAATCTACGAATTTCAATATTTTTGATTCAATGAATAAAGTGTTTTTATGTTCTCTATATCCAACATTATGTATCAGTCTAACTGACCTTTTTTGTAACTACGATAATGAATGAAGTGCACATTTGCAGTTATTTCCCCATATTTCTGCACAATAACTCAGATATGTTAACACTAGAGAGCAGTAGAGAATATGGAGTGATTTTTGGTCGAAAACATATTTTGCTTTGTTCATTATTGAAATATTGAAATATTTCTTATGTTGCATATTTATTTTTATATGAGATTTCCAGTTAATTTTATAATTTTTATTACACCCAAAAATCTAGTTTCTTTCACCCTTTCAATGTCTACTCAGTCTATTTGTATTTGTGTTTGATGCTCTTTTGATGTGCGTACATGGAAGAGAATGCAGTGTCAGGTTCAATGCAACATGGATTTATGCTAAACAAAATGTGGCGGTAATTTTATTGGGGCGGCATGGCGTAGTGGGTAGAGCGGCCGTGCCAGAAACCTGAGGGTTGCAGGTTCGCTCCCCGCCTCTTACCATCCAAATCGCTGCCGTTGTGTCCTTGGGCAGGACACTTCACCCTTGCCCCCAGTGCTGCTCACACTGGTTGATGGTGGTGGTCGGAGGGGCCGTAGGTGCAAACTGGCAGCCATGCTTCCGTCAGTCTACCCCTGGGGCAGCTGTGGCTATGAAAGTAGCTTACCACCACCAGGTGTGAATGAATGATGGGTTCTCACTTCTCTGTGAAGCGCTTTGAGTGTCTAGAAAAGCGCTTTATATATCGAATCCATTATTATTATTATTGTTGGCCTTGGCTTGCCATCAAAGTAGGCCTATGCGATATATAATATATTATATATTATTATATATAATTATTGCCATGATCTGTCCCGACTCCCCACTAAAATATTGCTGCAAAACTTTACAAATACATTTGGCTAATCGACATCAGTAAAATGTGGCATAATTACTAGGGTTGGGTATCGTTTGAATTCGGACGATTCCGATTCCGATTCTGGTTCTTTGTTTCGATTCCGATTCCTGACGATTCTCGATTCCGATTCTTTTAAGAGGCAGGGTCAAAAAAAAGTTTAGGATATTTTAAATGAGCTAGCTAACCTACAGTCTTTCTGAATGAAATAGTCTGACATTCTCAATTTTAATTCTATTAACTTTTTATGAACTTTACTATAAATTCCTCCCAGGGCTGTTTTCAACTAGAATATAAATATCAAATCTATGAACTTGAATATAAATATTATAAATTATGAATACATTTTCCCAGGGGTACACTTTCCTCAAGAGAGCTTTATTTTTGAAAACCTCATGAAAACACATTTACACACACAAGTGTATGATGCTGCAGGTACTTAAACATGTTACCGTGCTCCCACTGATGGGCTAACCTGGTGCAGAAAAGCAAATAAACAATAAGAAACAACTTGCAAATCCCAGTCCAGATTAGCAGCAGGTACAGTATAAAATCAGAGACAGTTCTTGTTTAGGAAAATGACCATATCCGCCTTCTCAGGCAGGATGCGTGAGCGTTCTGGACAGATAGTGTCTCCTGCTGTGGAAAATACACGTTCGCTGGGTGTTGAAGAAGCTTGAACGCATAAATAGGAGAAAGCGAGATATGACAGCAAAGGATAAGTCTTTTGTTGGTTCCACCGGACCACCACCATGCAGCAGGGTCGTCAGACATAAGTATCGGTGGAACGTCCTGGTACATCTGCAGCTCTCTCTCCACTCGTTTCTTGATGGACATGGAGCTCTGTTATTTTTTTTGTAAAGTAAAGCCACACTTTCGACCGCCGACGCCCGCTATCCATGCTTGAGCTTGACTGACTCGCTCGGCTATGCTAACACTTCCGGCGGTGGGCGCTTCTTCGTTGGTGTTCAGCGGCTTCTTCTTCCGGTTCGGCGGACATATTTTTTTCCGGTCGGCGGACTAAATCGGCGTGACAGCATCGAAAACAGGAATCGAAATTTAAACTTTTGAACGATTCCGGGAGAATCGGAAAGTTAGTCCCGGTTCCAATCGATACTCGATACTCGATACTCGATACTCGATACCCAACCCTAATAATTACTTAGTAAACCATCTTGCAAGAAGCATAAACAAGAAAAACTTACAGTGTAAGACTCGCCATTTGAAGTTCTTTGGAGTAGGATTAAGATTCGGCTGCATATCTGGCAACCTCAGTCATGGAGAGAGGGAGGGACTACAGAACTTTGACCGTGATTGCAGCACCATTTCTGGCCACATTACTACATATGGCACCTTTAATATTTGCACATTTTGTAGATCACTGTCTGCAGGTACAGTATATCTGGGATATATTAAAGTTACGTCCACATTACACACATGCTGACTACGCTCCATACAATCGCGTGCGTCTTGTTTACATTCTGTTTCGGCAGTGCTGTTTTTGGTGATCAGTCTTTTTTCGGAGGCCGAGTTTTTGGTGCATCCCTCGACAATAGTGCACACATAATAGGCTATATATATATCAATTGATACTGTTACTATCTGCTGGTGGTAATGTTTTATGTTTGTCTGGTTTCCCATGATCACAAACACACCGTCCGTGCCTGAAAATGGATTGTTGGAGAATGAGGAAGTGTTGTGTGTCAGGGAAAGTATGGAGACCAAAGTGTTACCACGGTAGGTAAAACCTTTTGGAATTGTGCCGATTTGATTGGCAATTGAAGTTAAAAATAGCGTCTGACTTAGTGACACTTCTTCTGGTGGCTACAATATATTATATTAATGTATTTATTGTCACGTAAAAAAAAACTTATTTGCGAGGTGTGGCAGCTATCATTTTTCCGTGGCGGTGCGCCACATTTGGTTAACTTAAGGGGAAACCCTGCACTTCCTGTAATTGAACACAGATATAATGCTCAAATGTTCTATATATCTATCCATTTTCTACCGCTTGTCCCTCTCGGGGTCGCGGGAAGTGCTGAAGCCTAGCCCAGCTGCACTCAGGTGGAAGGCGGGGTACACCCTGGACAAGTCACCCAATCATATTAATTATTACAAAGATGTTTTTATATTAATAATTGTGCAGGAACATTTACTGTTTCAAATATTTAAAAAAAATCTTACAGTTTCTGTCTTTAAAGTGACAATGTAAAATCCAGTATAACAAGTCTAAAACAATCATGTTCACTTTAGTGTCTTTCAACCTTTACTTTCTGAGAAGCAGTGTCCTCCACAGTGGACATGTTTTTATTTCAGTTTGAAAAATGCTGTTTTTCAGAAAAGTTAACTAACAAATTAACTCTTAGTTATGCATATACCCCCACAAACTGATGTTTAGTTTTGCTGTCTTTAAATATCCTTTCTGGGTGACGTTTTATGAAGTGGCGACTTGCCCAGGGTCTAGCCCCCCCACGACATTGAGAGAGGTAAGCGGTAGAAAAATGGATGCATTGATTGAAGATCTATCAAGTAGCTTTCCAGTTTACTCGTTTTTCCAGCGGTGAACAGGTTTTTTTCGTGATCTACCTCTGTGCAATGCACCGTTCCTAGCTGGCTCTGAGTTGCCTTTGGAAATGCTCGAGACGAAAGCAGCGCGTTTTGCATTGCAGAACGCAGACTTTCTTACCTCCGCCAAAGATGCTATGTTTTTACCAGGGCTTGTTTGTGTGTTTGTTAGCAACGTAACACAAACAGTTATGGGCTGATTTTTATGACATTTAAAAAAATTTTTTCCACAAAAAACAGTTCCTCTTATCTACTATGACACTTCCCTTTGTGCTTATGGCGGTTCCGTACTGCGCGTAAGGATTCTGGGCTATGTAGTTCATTTCAGACCTGGCCAAGGCTAAAGCACCAAAATAAAAAACTACGCTCACCAAGTTTTCATTTGATACCGTCAGACTTCAATGCATTATTGTTAAGAATTTGAAACCATAATACCACGGTATATACAATACCGTTTCATCCCTAATCGATACTGAAATTTGTAGTATGTCCCAATACTAATGTAAAGCATCCAAACAACAATACCTGCTTTTTAACAGTAGTATAGACAGAACCATGTTACAACAAACTAAGCTGATATCAACAGTAAATTAGTTGATTAATAATCATTTTGACAAAATATTACCACCAGAAATTACCTAATATTTCACTGCGTATGTCAGCAGTCAAATTATGAGCCTTTGTAACCTCTTTTGAAATAATTCAGCTATCAAATTTCCCCCCAAAAAATATATAAAATAAAAATAAATTAAAACAAAACAATATATATATATATATATATATATATATATATATATATATATATATATATATATATATATATATATATATATATATATATATATATATATATATATATATATATATATATATATATATATATAAATTTGGATTGACTGATTATTATTTGTGATTACAATATCAAACAATATAATCGTGATTATTATTTTTGCCGTAATCGTCCAGCCCTACACCAAACCTAATTACCGTATTTTCCGCACCATAAGCCGCCCCGTGTTATAAGCCGCACATTCAATGAATGGCATATTTCAAAACTTTACCTATTAGCCGCCCCGCGTTATTAGCCGCACCTGCGGTGCGCTAAAGGGAATGTCAAAAAAACAGTCAGATAGGTCAGTCAAACTTTAATAATATATTACAAACCAGCGTTCTAACAACTCTGTTCACTCCCAAAATGTAATGTGCAATCACAAAAATAGTAACACTCAAAAGAGTGCAGAGCAATAGCAACATCAATAACTCAACGTTGCTCGAACGTTAATGTCACACGACACACAAAATAAACATTTAAAGCTCACTTTCTGAAGTTATTACTCATCCACAAATCCCTCGAATTCTTCTTCTTCGGTGTGCTTCACTTGTTTTTTGACACCATCTGTGATGTGGATGCGCATGCAGTCGTAGATCAACAGGAACAGCGCTGCGTGAAAAAAGTCACCCGGTCTCTTCGCGTAAACGTCTATCAACCACTCGCTCATCTTTTCTTCATCCATCCATCCCTTCGAGTTAGCTTTTATGATGACGCCGGCTGGAAAGTTCTCTTTTGGCAAGGTCTTCCTTTTGAATATCACCATGGGTGGAAGTTTCTGGCTGTTAGCATGGCAAGCTAGAACCACAGTGAAGGACGACTTCTCATTCCCTGTGGTGCAAATATTCACCGTATGTGCTCCCGTTGTATCCAAAGTGCGGTTCACATGAATATCAAAAGTCACTGGGACCTTGTACGCGTGTCTCTTAGTAGGAGCCATTTTGTGGTCTTTACAGAAACACACAAATGAAATGAGTGTTATATCCGCGCTTCTTCTTCTACGGGGGCGGGTGCTCACCTTGCCGGTTGCTTACAGTAGAAGAAGAAGCGCTTCCTCTTCTATGGGGGCGGTTGCTTACCGTAGAAGAAGAAGCGCTTCCTCTTCTACGGGGAAAAAAGATGGCGGCTGTTTACCATAGTTGCGAGACCTAAACTTTATGAAAATAAATATTAATATTAATCCATATATAAGGCGCACCGGGTTATTAGCCGCACTGTCAGCTTTTGAGAAAATGTGTGGTTTTTAGGTGCGGCTTATGGTGCGGAAAATACGGTGAGCAAATGAGTCAATAACGCCAGCCAAGGACGCTAAAAAGATATCCAAACGCTGGACATTTATCCATGAAAATATGGAGAAGCTGCTGATGGTGAATTTGATGGAGAAGCAGCTTGAATGCGATAGAAGCCTACAAGGTAAATGCTGTGCACTATTATTACATTAGTTCGTAAAACTACTGTTGTTGTTTGTGGTATATTCTGTTGTATTGTCTTTGATACAATAGATATTTTGTATCGAAAAGTATGTTTTTGGATATATAATTTATTTTATAACTAAGTCTCAGCCAAAACAGTTAAAGCAAGCTGTGTTGTACAATAGCGCAAACTAACCGCAATGACATCATCTCTAATTTTAGAATAGGTTCTATTTAATGACTCGGCAACACGTCTGATTTGTATGCGTGACCAATCCTTCAATCTGTGTCTCTTCTAATTTATTGCCTGCCGAGGAGAATTTAATGCTTTGCTGCATCTAAACTCATAATGGTCATGTGTGGCTTTTCATGTTTATTTTTTATTTTTATGATTTGTTAGTTTCTGCTCTTATCGGTATTCCGTTTTTTTCATTTGATTTTTTTTGTTCGTGCAGTCAGATGCACTAAAAACATCTGCTAAAGCTGTCACATTGCTCAGGGAAGTACATAAAAAATGATTACTTTTTTTTAAAAGAGGTTTTAATAGTTTTTTCTGCCACAAGGAATAATTACTTTTTCCAACTCTTTCAGCATAATTGGTTAGTACTCTTTTATCTTATCTATGCGGGCATAACTACCACTATTATCAATGTGATTGTTTCATGCATATTAAATGAACTGGAACTGTATGTAGGGTGCAGTATTAGCATGTGCACTTAGATTAGGTTTTAATATTAGAAACATTCCTTAAAAGTGATCCATATATTGGAGATTCTCCTTTTGTGTTTGCGTTTCTGAATTACATGTGTATTTTTGTTTTACTTTAGCAGTAATGTTTTTGTTTTCATATATCATTTTATATTGCCAAAGAAGAAGAAGTTTGCCACTTGACTATGACAGGTGTCTGCTGCAGCCATCTTGTCCCGTCCAACTCAAAAGATGCAAAACACTTCAGCTCTTAGTCGTTGCTTCCACCACTTTCTGAACTGTTTGGCTTTTAATGTTCCATAACATTAAGTTGTGATCTTTAAAATGAGCAATGATTGTAGATGAAGTATAATTGAAGGTTTTTTCTAACCACTTGAACAGGACGCAGACATCTTGCATTGTGGCAAGGGATCAACACTTCTAAACCAAATGCTTTACACATGAACGGAGACAATCAGGACACAATGATGACTTACTTTGAGTATTGTCTCTAAAGTACCCTCTAAAATAAAGGAATAGGATAACCTGAAATTACAGCATGTAATACAAGTCACATTTGGCCACTGTCCTCTAGGCCTGGGCCGATATTCGATAAATTAATTAATCAGACGTAACAGTAGAACAAAAAAATGTGTTCCCCCTGCCAAGAAAGTCTATTCTGTGGCTATTTATTTCAGCTTGGAAAAAAAAAATACAACATGGTGTGTGTGTAAGTTAGGGCTGTGCAATAGGGTAAAAAACTGTATCACAATATAGATTTTTATATTGCTCGTATCGATAATTATTGACATTTTTTAGGACCTATAGAAAATAAGGACCAGGAGAAAAATATATTAAATGTTAACTTTTTTATTTCAAATGTAACCTTCCTCTGATTATACAAGTCCCCTCAGCAGAAAGGAAAGGAAATATCACCATTACCATGGAAAACACTCAAAAAATCAATGTAAACAACATTTTGAATTCACAATAAAAACTTAACACTAACCCTTTTCAAATGAAGATGCAAAAATAAGGAATATGTTAGGGTCTTGGACAAGGAGGGGTGACCCCAGGATGCAGAGACGGGAGACAAGGTGGAATTACAAAAAATGAAAAAATGTAATTAGACAAAAAGGGATAACTAAAGGCGATGGGGCAGAAGCGCACACCATGTAACCTGGACAAAATAGGTTCCTCAGTGGTCGGCAGGAGAAAGGGCCAGGGCGCACTGAGCAGGGCAAGAGTCCAACAAAAGAATCCCCTTTACCTCAGGGAGGCTAGGAAACAAACACAAAAGAGGTTAGGGAATTCAGGACTAAGGAGCGACAACGTACCAGGTCTGTTGAGGTGAAGCAGGAGCATGCACGAGAGGGGTTCAGGATACATTAACCCGGCAAGGCCAAGATGTTATGACGAGCCTAAATACTGGCGGGCTAATTGCGAGCAGGTGTGCCTCCAGGTCCGCCCCTCGCCGAGGACGAATCACTGAATACATGGGTGCAGACATAAAGGAGAAGGCAGGATAAAGACAAAACACAACAGAATATGTAAGAAAGTCTTAATAACGTGTAACACAATAGTGCAAAGTGTGAACATGTAAAAATAGAGAAACCTGGAAAGAACCATTTTTTTACAGGTTTACTGCCAAGAAGTGGTGGTCTTTGTAACCTTTAATTTGGTCTGTTATTCTTATTTAATTACAGAATTGGAGTAATTATTATTTTTAAAATATTGGACCAAATTTTAATTTTAAAGCAGCACATTTGTTATATTTTGTTATTTATTTTAGTTACCGTATTTCCTTGAATAGCCGCAGGGGCGTTAATTAATTTAAAACCTCCTGTCACACCTGCGTTTACCGGAAACCGGCGGGATGGCCGTGCATGCGGTAATTATTTTAAAACCTCTTCTCACTCCGGCGTTTACCAAAAGGAATCCATAAAATTTAGGCGTGCGCTTTGAGTGTGATGTAAGCATACCATCATGAAAAGCACATTTAATTAACAAAAACGTTATTATGGTCTTACCTGTACTTATAAATGGAGTCCATTTGCAGCTCCTTCTGACCAAAAGCATCGATAACTTGTTTATAGAAGTCTTCCTTATTTTCTTTCTTCAGTTTTAAAAGTCTCTGTTTCGATGGAGATATTCCTTTAATTATTACCTCCTGCTTCGATTGAAAGTCCAGTTTAGAAAACTGTTTTATTTTAGATACCTGTATGTGATCCTCCAAGTTAGAAGTTCAGGCAGAGGGAAAAAATAAATCTCTTGCTGCGTGTGTTCACTTCTTCTGCAGTACAGGAAGTCGCAAGAAGGATCACTAGCGCGGCAGCGCCCTCTACCACCAGGAGGCGGGAGTGATTTAATGACTTATACAGTATTTCACACACGCAGCTACGGTATATTAATAAAACATAGCTGCTTACTGTTCTCTTTAGCATACTGTACCGGTATTCAATAGCTTGAACCTTAAATCCTACTGAAAAGCTCTTTATCTTTTTTCCTTTGTGCGATAGTAAACTACTGAAATCAGCTTCCTCCATTTTGAAAAGGAGGACAGATGCGTCACTCGTGACGTAACGAATTTGACCCGGTGGAAGTTCTAGCCATATGCTAAATATTTTGCGAAACGAGTTTGACCCGGCGAAAATTATAGACATGCGATAATAAAATTAATATTTTGCGAAACGAATTTGATCCAGCTTCAATAATAAACCGGCGATAAGGCCAAGCATGCGTTAATTATTTTGAGAAACGAGTTTGACCCGGCAGTAATTCTAGACGTGCGAATACTATATTCCCTGCGCCAAAACAAGGAAATACGGTATACAGTCCTGCACTTTAGGTCCTACTTGTTTATCCTCTTTGAGCTGCTATCTTATCGTGGGAGAGGGGTTTGTGTGTCGCAATGATCCTAGGAGCTATGTTGTCCTGGGCTTCTATGCCCCTGGTAGGTTCTCCCATGACAAACAGGTGCTTGGTGAGGGACCAGACAAAGAGCAGCTCAAAGACTTTTATGAATAGACAATATCAAGGACTGCGGTTTCCCTCTCACCCGGACGAGGGTCACCCTGGCCCCATCTGGAGCCAGGCCTGGAGGTGTGGCTCAAAGGAGAGCGCCTAGTTGCCGGGCCTTCCCCCATGGGGTCCAAAGACGCATCGTAGGTCCCCCCCTCCAATGGGCTCACCCACTCTGGTGTTGCCAGCAGTGAGAGGCGACGGGCGAGGGTGACTATACTTGTTGCACCGCGGCTCAGGGTACCTTCTCTCCGCCTCCGGGTGGGGTGACGGGTCCTGACTGTTGTTTGTGCTTACACATCAAACAGTAGTTCAGAGTACCCGTCCTTTTTGGAGTCCCCAGAGGGAGTACTGGAAAGTGCTCCCTCTGGTGATTCCTTTCTTCTACTGGGGGTCTTCAACGCTCACGTTGGCAATGACAGTGAGACCTGGTGAGGCGTGATTAGGAGAAACAGCCACCCTGATCTGAACCAGATTGGTGTTTTTAATCGGACTATTGTGCTCGTCACAGATAGGGCTGGTCGGTACATTATCGTTAATACCGGTATATTTTAGAAAGCTGTATATATTTGAGACAATACCGCCATACCGTTATCTTTTGAGGATGACCAGTTGCTCTTCTCTGCACCTGACGGGCAAAACACAGGGCATTCCCTTTGGCTTAACACCACCCCTTGCTTGTTTACGTAGGTTTCTCTGATGCATGACACACCAAAACAAACTTTTTGAAAGGATATGGCGCCCCAGCGCCAACTTTTTGACTCCCAAATGATGCAATGCTTTGGTCAGTGAGTGCATTTGGCTATTTGTGAGTGACTACAGCTTTATTTAAACATACACAAATTTGCTTGAGAACTTGTAGCAACTTTATCACTAATCTTATCTGTTTATGTTGTTTATATCTGTTAGCGTCTTAGTGTTGTTAAGGTTTATACTGGGAAGTCGGAATTTCTGAGTTCCTAGTCGGAATTTCAACTGGAATGCCCCACGTGGTTAAATTTCCAAATCGGAAAGACGAATCATTCTCACCACCCCCATGTTCGTTTCAAAGATGGCCGCTATGGATTTAAACAATGACACCCCCTTCTAAGATATCTGCTATTAGCATTTCTGATTTGCTTTTGTCGCAATAAATAAGCCATAAACAATGTATGGTTGTACTTTTATATATGGTAACATCAATGCAGTGTAAACTACATTCATATCATGTGGTATGTAGTGTGTACGACGCTAGCAATAGCATCTGTGTTCTTTCTTCATCCACCGTGTGTCAGGGTTGCAGAAAGAGTGCATATTTTCACATAAGTTGTTTATATTCAGACAAGGCAAGCCCAAACATAGCTTTTGTGGATGTGACAATCTTGATTTCCGGCATCGTAACTGGAACGCTTTCAACTCGACTGTGAAAGCCATTCCCAGCTCTGACTTCCATTTCCCAGGTAAATGGAATGCAGCAGTAATACTGCTATCATGGTAGAAGCTGCAAAACAACCAACGAAACAAAAAGTTTTGCCTGAGGAGACAAAAATAAGAAAAAGAGAGCCTCCCGGACAAAGGGGCAGTCATGGATCCACATTGCCTCGCTGGTGTGAGCTCAAAAACGAGTAGGGATTTTCGACCAATGTTGCCTTGGCTCTGTTCCAGCTAAACTAGTAAATTACTTTCGAAGCTCAAATCGAAATTATGTTAATGTTAGCTATCGGAAATTTGTGTGATAGCAATAAATAGCCACCAGCTTGATAGTTTGCAGTTCCACAATGACACGACCAGCCAAGCAACAAACTCAAAAGTACTACCTTATTTTCAGACCATAGGGCGCACCGGATTATACGGCACACTACCGATGAGCGGGTCTATTCAGGTGTATTTTCATACAAAAGGCGCACCGGATTATAAGGCGCATCGAAGGGGTCATATTATGATTTTTTTCTAAATTGAAAATACTTCCTTGGGGTCTACATAACATGTAATGGTGTTGTTTTGGTCAAAATGTTGCATAGATCATGTTTTACAGACCATCTTCAAGTCGCTTGCTGACTGTCTTTTCAGGATGCGCCATTTTGTGGGCGGTCTTATTTACGTGGTTCACCCTCGACAGCGTCTTCTCCTTGTCATCTTTGTTGAACCGCTGTAGTGTGCAAGGACGGGCGTGGAAGAAGTGTCAGAAGATGGAGTTAACTGTTTTAATGACATTCAGACTTTACTTAAATCAATAACGGAGCAGCATCTCTTCATCCGTGGCTCACTAGTGCAACAACAACAAAACAAAACTGTCCGACTAGAACGCTCTAATAACTAAAGTTCCGTGGGTGAATTATGTAAACCCACTACACCGGTAGTTTTTAGCGCTTCCATAGCGAGATATAATTTAGAACTTAACGCTACTTTGTATTAGAAATGGCAACAGCGGAGGATGAATAAGTCAACTCATGTGCGATAACATGAAGATAGAAAAAAAGAAGAAGCTTATCGACTACGGCATCGGCACAGACTACAATGACTACAATACAATTTTCAGGACTTCTGCAAATACACATCAGCAGGTACCAGAAGGTATACAAAGTTGATTTTCCATAATTTTGCGAAACAAAACGCCAGATAATGTGTCTGCTAATAGATGCCATTTTGCAGTCCTAATATACACACCATAATAATATCGTTGAATCACAGTACGTCTGACTACGTAATGCTCCGACAACCCATCCAGTAGTGCGGCTTCCTAGCTTACCAAAGTCGTACCAAAACATTTTGACAGATTTTTGAGTGCCGTGTGTAATATTCTATATTCTAAATGGAACATTCACAGTTTTGGTGTTGTTTACTGGTGTCATCTTGCAGTCTACATGTATCTCTTATGTGTGATTGTCATCTACTGGTCACACTTATCATTACAGGATGTACCAAATAAAATAGCTTCGAGGTCGGTAAGCACAACCAGAATTATTCCGCACATTAGGCGCACCAGGTTAAAAGGCGCACTGTCGATTGTTGAGAAAATTAAAGTATTTTAAGTGCGCCTTACAGTCCAAAAAATACGGTATATAAAGAAAAAAACTATTCGATGACCGCAAACCGCAACGTTTAGACAAGCGGTAGAAAATGGATAGATGGATGTAGGTTGCTACTGTGGAAAGATAAATCATACTGAATTATGTGTCAGTTTGTATGTACAACAGTAGTTTCTCATGGAAAATGTGGTCTTCCGCTAGGCAAAACACTACCACTTTGGTCCACTGGCGCTGTTAAAATCAACCAAAACTGAAAGTTTTTAACTGGGGCTTTAATATGCTCAGGGTCAAAAGTATACATGCATTCTAGGGCTGGGTGATAAATAAAAAAAATAGTAAAACCCACATTTAGGGATTCTAACAGACGTAAAACTGCAGTGTCATATTGTAATTCTCTCTACTAATACACCATGCCCTCAAGATATACTACTGGTGGTGTAGTAATGTAGTACTTGTAGTAGTACTTAGCGATGTTCTGATTAGGGTGTTATGCTGACGATTCTGCTACAGATAATCCATGAGTGAGAACAGCCGATACCAATACCGATACCAATCACATGTATTATTTGTACATTTTTCAATGTATTGAAGGTAAGTGCTAATGACAGTTTAACAATATTATCACCATTTTAAAACTAGTTCCTTATTCTTTTCCTTTGTGTGTAAAATTTTCAGCCTCGATATAAACTATCAATTTGGTCTAGCATATAGATTTGAATTCTGTGATAATGCATGTTGAAGACATACTGTACTCTAGCCCTGTCACGCTAAATTGAGAATGACGAGTTGCAACAGGCTGGGATGAATGCAAATGCAATATAGCCTCTTGAGTGCAAGTGCCGCTGAAGTATGTCCATCCACATTGCCAAGCTGCTTCTAAATTACCAATCCTCGCGTTCTTGGCAGTAAATAATCCACATTTCTTTCAAGTTACGTTATTACCGGAGGACTGGAGGAATACTTAACTGTAACTAGGGATGGGAATTGATACAATTTTTCCGGTTCCGATTCCACTTTCGATTCTGCTTAACGATTCAGTTCCTTAATGGTTCTGTTATCAATTTTTATTTGGAAAAAAAAAAGTTGGATTAGCATCAATTTAGTTTAGTTTAGAGCAGTGGTTCTCAAATGGGGGTACGCGTACCCCTGGGGGTACTTGAAGGTATGCCAAGGGGTACGTGAGATTTTTTAAAAATATTCTAAAAATAGCAACAATTCAAAAATCCTTTATAAATATATGTATTGAATAATACTTCAACAAAATAAATGTTTAGAATGAAGTTCATGAATCCAGATGGATCTCTATTACAATCCCCAAAGAGGGCACCTTAAGTTGATGATTACTTCTATGTGTAGAAATATTTATTCATAATTGAATCACTTGTTTACTTTTCAACAAGTTTTTAGTTATTTTTATATCTTTTTTTCCAAATAGTTCAAGAAAGACCACTACAAATGAGCAATATTTTGCACTGTTATACAATTTAATAAATAAGAAACTGATGACATAGTGCTGTATTTTACTTCTTTATCTCTTTTTTTCAACCAAAAATGCTTTGCTCTGATTAGGGGGTACTTGAATTAAAAACATTTTCACAGGGGTACATCACTGAAAAAAGGTTGAGAACCACTGGTTTAGAGCTAACATGACCTTAGAAAGCCTACAGTGAGGTCTCAAGATTTCTTACTTATATCTGTCAGTAAACTCGCCATGAATGTTATGTACAGAGAAGGGAAGGAGGCGACAACCAAGGCAGAACTGCGGTTCACAAGGTTTATTCAAACCTTTGATGATTACGTGGCGTGTGTATGCTACTCTAAGTGAATGGGTGTAGACTATGTGTATAATTAATAGTGTAAATGTTACCAGGAGTTGTTGTCTGTGAATGTTGGATGTATCCTACGTCGAATCAAGGGGGGGCAAGGCGAAGAGGCAGTCCGTGAACAGGCAAGGGGTCGAGGGTAGGAGCGAGGCAGCATAGTCCGTGTCCGAGCAGGGGGTCGAGGATCAAGGAAGGCAGTCAGGAATCCGGATGGATTTCGAGAGGCGAAACACGATCACGGAAGACAGGGAAGTCACTGCGGAAGACACAAGGGACATGAACAAGGGAGACACGGAGAGAGCAAAGAGAAGGCGAGCAAAGCACAGGGGAGGGAATGCCAGACGTGATGCTTACTGGGAAGATGAGCGACGTTCTGGCAGAGGTTCCTCTGGTCCGCTGGTCTTTATGCCGCTCCCGCTCATCAAGTCCAGGTGCGCTGATCAGTGATTGTCTGCAGGCTTGTTGCTGTGTGGGCGTGCTGCGCTCAGTGCGAGCAGGGGCGTATCTGAGCGCGCTCCAGCTGCAGAAAAAACGTGGGTTCGACTCCGCGTCATGACAATGAAAGCGCTAAAACATACCGGTGTAGTGAGTTTACATTATTCACCCAAGGAACTTTAGTTATTAGAGAGTTCCGGTCAGACGGTTTTGCACGGGAAACATTTCCGGCCTTGTTGTTGTTTCCGGATGAGGAGATGCTGCTCAGTTTTTAATTGAAGTAAAGTCTGAATGTCATTAAAACAGTTAGCTCCATCTTTTGACACTTCTTCCACTCCCGTCCTTGCACGCTACACCGCTACAACAAAGGTGACGGGGAGAAGACGCTGTCGAAGGTGAGCCACGTAAATAAGACCACCCACAAAACGGCGCATCTGGAAGCGACTGTCAGAAAGCGGCTTGAAGATAATAATAATAATAATAGATTAGATTTTATATCGCACTTTTCTATTATTAGATACTCAAAGAGAAGTGGCAACCCATCATTCATTCACACCTGGTGGTGGTAAGCTACATTTGTAGCCACAGCTGCCCTGGGGTAGACTGTCGGAAGCGAGGCTGCCAGTTTGTGCCTACGGCCCCTCCGACCACCACCTATCATTCATTCATCATTCATTCACCAGTGTGTGCGGCACCGGAGGAAAGGGTGAAGTGTCTTGCCCAAGGGCACAACGGCAGCAATTTGGATGTCAAGAGGCGGGGAGTGAACCTGCAACCCTCCTGACTTTTGTGGACGGTGGAGCGGGAGGTCGCGCACACACTGACACAAACATTTTCACAAAAACACAGGCAAATAACACAAACTCGCACACATTCACAGACACACACAGGATCACGGTCAATAAAGGGGGATTGTTCCATGCAGGATTATACCAAGCATTGTTGCTTACCTTCTGTTTACCTGCTGCGGTAACTTCTAACAGACAATGCCGCCATGTTTGAACGAGGAAATATGCTAACAGCTGATCGCCGTGATCAAACTCAAATTGATCGCGATCAACGATCACGATCATATAATCGCCCAGCCCTACTACACACCTACAGTTACCAAAGAATGGCAACATTTGGGCCCCCGAGTCGTTTCATTTTGCTGTATTAAGGCAGCACTTTTCACGCTTTTGGACCTTACAGGATCTAGGCTCTTGTATCCAGTTTTAAAACCAGGGAGGAGGAAAAGAAACCCGAAAAGATGTAGCATTTTATCGATGAATTAATTTTCATTTTTCGTTTGATGGATTGACTTATTGACTATCGGCCAAGTCCTACAATTGTATAACTTTTTTAATGCCTCTGAACATTTAATGCTTTTTAATGCCATTTAAGACCTTTATTTTTGCTAAATTGGAATTGACTGTCTGTTGGGAACCACAGTGACCTAGTTGTTAGCATGTCGGCCTCACAGTCAGCAGATTGAGGTTCGGCCCTAGAATGTGTAGAAAAGGTAATGGATAAATATTTAACAATTTAATTAAAGAGCATAACGGTAGGTTGACACCCCTACACACCTCCTACTCACTGTGTAACTTTGCAAACGTTCATCTCCACAGACTGTTGACAGCTCTGTGCTAAACTGAGTTACAAACAGCTGCCAACTCCGCATGTGGTGAATACGGCAGCTCGGAGTCTGAACAATGTCATCTGTGCAATGTGACAAAGCTTTCGAACTTCCCCTCCCATAAAGCACTTGAATCTGGCCAAGGTCTTGATACATCTGCGGGAAGCATGTACCCATCTCTCTGCTGGCACTGCTTTGACATTGCTACAGTGTCACTTGGTGCAAATGGGACTTAGAAACCCGATAGTGTTGGCTGCCATTTGGATTGTTTATCTTGCTTTCAAGGAAAATATTTAGGAGGGAGAGGCTGCAGGGCCGAGCCAATTCCAATTCCATGGTATTTTTTTAATTTTTTTTTTCATAAAAAAATACAATCATGTGTGCTTACGGACTGTATCCCTGCAGACTGTATTGATCTATATTGATGTTTAATGTAGGAACCAGAAATATTAATAACAGAAAGAAACAACCCTTTTGTGCGAATGAGTGTGAATGAGTATAAATGGGGGAGGGAGGTTTTTTGGGTTGGTGCTCTAATTGTAAGTGTATCTTGTGTTTTTTATGTTGATTTAATAAATAAATTTAAAAAAAAAAAAAAAAAATTGTTTTATTTTTTTTTTAAATTTCTTGTGCGGCCCGGTACCAATCGATCCACGGACCGGTGGTTGGGGACCACTGATTTAGACTATTGTAATGCCATGCTCTCCCGTCTTCCCAAAAAGAATATCATAACTCTACAATTATTGCAAAACTCAGCAGCACGCATGCTGATTAGTACCAAAGGGTGGGAGCTAGGGCTGCATGATTAATCAAAATCTAATCGACATCAAGGTTTTAATTAGTGTGGTAAATAACTGCTAGAGGCTGAGGTTTTTGTTCTTTTCTCCGACGTCACCGGCATTTGAGTGACAGACATGTTCGGCAATCAGAATTGTTGACCCTCACGTTTGTTCGTCTCTCGCTTTAAACAGGAAGAAAGACATCTTACTTTGTGCATCGCTCTCAGCACCTGAGCACGTTTATTAAACAGCGGAATTAACTGAATAGAGTGACCCCTCTTTTTAGTCATTCACAATCTTTTTTTCGGCGGAGACCAGAGTGGGGTGCCGCCGCCAACACACTCACACTACAGAGAGCCTCGCGACTCACCAGTGAGAAGTGCCGCTTAATAACACAAATTAGGAGAATAAAAATAAGATTATGACGCCAAATGTCCTGTTGTGGGAATATTTCAGCTTCAAATTGGATAGGCGATTAAACCCCATCAACACGGACAAACGAGCGAGAATGCCCTGAGTACGTGATGGCAATAAACAAAAAGACAACATCCGACTTAATTTTTCCAACTGGGAAACAAATGCACTTTAAGATGTTCAATGTCTATTTAGGTAAAATTTTTGCCTACAGAAATTAGTCAATTTTATTTTTTGTTTATTTATTTAAGATAACAGTATTTACAGTACAATGGTAAACAACTCTGCAGTGATGAGAAATACAAGTTTATATCCTTTTAAATGGTGAGTTGCATTGATATTATATATTATGATTACATACACTTTTTAGTATTTATGGATTATTTCTTCAGTTAAAGTTAATGATAAAGTTCTGAGTCTGTCTGGATAACGGCAAATATTTCTTGATGTAAATAATTGCATATTGTTCTAATGTGTGACACCTTGAAACAAGAATGTTGAATGATAGTCTAAAAAATGTCTTGCTTCACCCGTTATTTTTGTAGTTTTTTGTGTTTTTATGTATAAAGTAAAAATCGCAAATCGAATTGTAAACGCAATTTTGGAGACAACAATCGCAATTAGGTTTTTTCTCAAAATCATGCAGCCTTAGCGGGAGCACATTACACCAGTTTTAAAGTAGCTACTTTGCTAAGATACCTGTGGCCAGGTAGTTTGGTCCCCATTATGTCATCGCTCCAAAAATTTAGACATACATTTAAAAAGAAATATGTTATTATAAATTAGTATTGACATATATTTTTATATCGTTTTTCCAAATTTGCAATTGTTGCTGCTTATTGTGCAATGTACTTTGATGAGAACATTTTAAGTGTCAAGAGACTTTTATTAAAAACGACCAGCAACAAATCTAGCATATTTTTCTTGTGTTATCATAGAATGTAGTCGTGTTTAGAAACTCTACTTCTGTCCCTCGATATCCCCAATGAAGATGTAAGCTGCAGCAAGCAGGACGTTATTTGTACATTTTGTAGACTGCGGTCCGCGAGTATATCTGGGATATATCAAAGTTACGTCCACATCGCAGACATGTTGACAACGTTCCAGACAATCGTGTGCGTCTTGCTTACGTCGGGTTTGGCAACACTGTTTATGATGATCAAAGTATTTTTTCGGTGGCCAAATTTTTGATGCATCACTAGACAATAGTGCACACATAATAGGTTTTATATATCCATTCAACATAGTAACGTTTTATGTTTGTGTGGTTTTGATTCGATGTTAATTTTTCCCAAGATCACAAAAACACCTTCCGTGCCTGAAAGCGGATTGGCGGAGAATGAGAGAGCATTGTTGTGTGTTCGGCGAAGCACAGAGATGAAAGTGTTTGCATGGGAGTTAAAGGCCTACTGAAATTAAATTTTCTTATTTAAACGGGGATAGCAGATCCATTCTATGTGTCGTACTTGATCATTTCGCGATATTGCCATATTTTTGCTGAAAGGATTTAGTAGAGAACATCGACGATAATGTTCGCTACTTTTGGTCGCTGATAAAAAAAGCCTTGCCTGTACCGGAAGTAGCGTGACGTCGCAGGTTGAAGGGCTCCTCACATTTCCCCATTGTTTACACCAGCAGCGAGAGCGATTCGGACCGAGAAAGCGACGATTACCCCATTAATTTGAGCCAGGATGAAAGATTTGTGGATGAGGAACGTGAGAGTGAAGGATTAGAGTGCAGTGCAGGACGTATCTTTTTTCACTCTGACCGTAACTTAGGTACAAGGGCTCATTGGATTCCACACTCTCTCCTTTTTCTATTGTGGATCACGGATTTGTATTTTAAACCACCTCGGATACTATATCCTCTTGAAAATAAGAGTCGAGAACGCGAAATGGACATTCACAGTGACTTTTATCTCCACGACAATACATCGGCGAAGCACTTTAGCTACGGAGCTAACGTTATAGCATCGTGCTTAAATGCAGATAGAAACAAAAGAAATAAGCCCCTGACTGGAAGGATAGACAGAAGATCAACAATACTACCAAACTCTGGACCTGTAACCACACGGTTAATGCTTTCCAGCCTGGCGAAGCCTAACAATGCTGTTGCTAACGACGCCATTGAAGCTAACTTAGCTCCGGACCTCGACAGAGCTATGCTAAAAACATTAGCTCTCCACCTACGCCAGCCCTCATCTGCTCATCAACACCCGTGCTCACCTGCGTTCCAGCGATCGACGGCGCGACGAAGGACTTCACCCAATCATCGATGCGGTCGGTGGCTAGCGTCGGATAGCGCGTCTGCTATCCAACTCAAAGTCCTCCTGGTTGTGTTGCTGCAGCCAGCCGCTAATACACCGATCCCACCCACAGCTTTCTTCTTTGCAGTCTCCATTGTTCATTAAACAAATTGCAAAAGATTCACCAACACAGATGTCCAGAATACTGTGGAATTTTGCTATGAAAACAGCGCTCTTTGTATTGGGATACAATGGTGTACCAATACTTCCGCTTCAACCATTGACGTCACGTGCAAACGTCATCATACCTAGACGTTTTCAGCCGGAAGTTTCCCGGGAAATTTAAAATTGCACTTCATAAGTTAACCCGGCCGTATTGGCATGTGTTGCAATGTTAAGATTTCATCATTGATATATAAACAATCAGACTGCTTGGTCGGTAGTAGTGGGTTTCAGTAGACCTTTAAAACCTGTTGGACTTGTGCGGGTTGTTGCATAAGATTGGCAATAAAAATTAAAAATAGCATTGGTTTTGTGTGACTTATTTTGGAGGCTGCAATATATTATATTACTTTATTTTTTCAAGGTGTGGCAGCTATGAGTTTGACGTGGCGGTGCGCTACATTCAGTTACATTAAGGGGAAACCCTGCCTTGGCTGCCCGTCAAATTGAGGGTAAAATTTAAAGTTCTATTATTAGTTTTTAAATGTCTTAATGGCCTTGCGCCTTTTCATCTATCTGACCTCCTTTTACTGTATCAACCCTCGCGGATCCTGAGGTCCTCTTGCACCAAACTATTAGCTTTACCAACTACCAGAACAAAGCCTCAACGTGAGGCGGTATTTAGCCAATATGGCCCCCACCTGTGGAACAGCTTGTCAAAGAGCCTCAGGACTGCAGAGACCGTAGAAATTAAAAAAAATAAAAAATAAAAGGTTCAAGACACAACTTTTTAATCAGGCTTTTTACGGATCATGTTAAACTCTTCTGTTTTTTTAATTTTATTATTATTGTATTATTTTCTATTTTATTTATTTCCATTGTTACTACTATTATTATCTCAATGTTATGTTTTATTAAGTTATTCATTATTTTTCCATATATTTTATCCTATTTTTTACATTATTATTTATTTATACGTCTTCCCTTATTTAGGTTTGTAAGACTGAAAATGTAATCATTACAAAAGTATAACGTCCATTGTGTATTTTACATAAATAATGTCCATTGTATATGTTACATAAATAAAATAAAAGGATTAGTGGTAATACACACTGCAAACATTACACGTGTGTGGTTTAACACAATTGAACCTAAAGTGGTGTCAGGATGGCCGAGTGGTCTAAGGCGCCAGCCTCAAGGTCACACCTTCCCTGCTTGGGAAGTCTCCAGTTGGAGGCGTGGGTTTAAATCCCAGGCAGAGGGGTTAGTGCATCTGCCTCACAATACGAAGGTCCTGAGTAGTCGTGAGTTCAATCCCGGCCTCGGGATCTTTCTGTGTGGAGTTTGCATGTTCTCCCCGTGACTGCGTGGGTTCCCTCCGGGTACTCCGGCTTCCTCCCACCTCCAAAGACATGCACCTGGGGATAGGTTGATTGGCAACACTAAATTGGCCCTAGTGTGTGAATGTGAGTGTGAATGTTGTCTGTCTATCTGTGTTGGCCCTGCGATGAGGTGGCGACTTGTCCAGGGTGTACCCCGCCTTCCGCTCGATTGTAGCTGAGATAGGCTCCAGCGCCCCCCGCGACCCCGAAGGGAATAAGCGGTAGAAAATGGATGGATGGAACCTAAAGTGTAGTTTTATCGCCCTCTGCTGGTCAAATTCAGCGCTACATGTATTTAACCAATTTTGATCGCCCGAGTTAAACAGCCAAAAACAACATAACCATGAATACAAATGACATCACAAAGTTAGCAATTTTAATACATTCATACTTTGTTGCCCAGTTGCTGTTAAAAGTCAGATGTTCTCAATATATTTAAAAAAAATTCAGGGTCGATAGTGCCATCTTCTTCTACTCACCCACTTCATTGTGAGGCATACAGTATGCTTCGCTGGTGCCCCCTGTGGGGTGGCGGGAGTACTGCATACACGAGCAACCCTGTTTTGAATGGTTTCATCAAGTCTATAAAGGTGTTGTTCGGTAGGCCAGATTAAAAGCTTTGTCTGGCCAGATGTGGACCGCAGACTGCTAGTTGAATAGACCTCATGTACAGTATGTGTTTTCTGCTCTTTCTTTTTTTGTGTGTGTAAAACACTATGTGTTTGCCACTTGCCTGTGTTTGAAAAGTGCTATATAAATAAAGTTTAATTTGATTAGATTACAAAAATTAAATGAAATAGACACGATCTACTTTCTTGACAGAAAAAACATTAAATATTGTGTGTCGCTGTGCTTACGCATTGCATACTTACCTAGGCGGGGAAAAAAATAGTCATCACAGGGCTGTACGACTAGTTTTTTCACTCGGACCACAGGTGCCCTTAAATGAAACATTTTAGTAGCGCAGAATAAATTAATTAGCATTATGAAATGTCGTAAATAGGACAATTGTATTATTAACACTCAAACTACGTACACATTTTTCATAAAGCCTCATGCTACTGTTAATTAAACATCCCTGTCCCACAGCTTTTTTTAGTCACGTACCGTAATGATAATATGTCATGCCGTACACACATGTACCAAGCTACATATATAGTCACATCACAAGCAATTACATCACTGATCATAATGTTACTTATACACATGCAAGAATGAACAGTGATGTTGATAGGTTTACTATGTAGTGACTACTAGTGAGTCCCCAGGACCTAAAGGTGGTGATTTGAGTGGGTCCTTGGAAAATTCACTGGGAACACACTAAAAAGGGCTGTTTGCAACCTTTACACAAAACACTACAAGGCGCTAACGTTCCGAAGTATTATAGCATTATATTCCGCCCACTTACGGTTTTTAGCACATAATGACGTAATTACGATTGGTAACTAGGAATGTATCTATCCATCCATCCATCCATCTTCTTCCGCTTATCCGAGGTCGGGTCGCGGGGGCAGCAGCCTAAGCAGGGAAGCCCAGACTTTCCTCTCCCCAGCCACTTCGTCCAGCTCCTCCCGGGGGATCCCGAGGCGTTCCCAGGCCAGCCGGGAGACATAGTCTTCCCAACGTGTCCTGGGTCTTCCCCGTGGCCTCCTACCGGTTGGACGTGCCATAAGCACCTCCCTAGGGAGGCGTACGGGTGGCATCCTGACCAGATGCCCGAACCACCTCATCTGGCTCCTCTCAATGTGGAGGAGCAGTGGCTTTACTTTGAGCTCCTCCCGGATGGCAGAGCTTCTCACCCTGTCTCTAAGGGAGAGCCCCGCCACCCGGTGGAGGAAACTCATTTCGGCCGCCTGTACCCGTGATCTTGTCCTTTCGGTCATAACCCAAAGCTCATGACCATAGGTGAGGATGGGAACGTAGATCGACCGGTAAATTGAGAGCTTTGTCTTCCGGCTCAGCTCCTTCTTCACCACAACGGATCGATACAGCGTCCGCACCACCGAAGACGCCGCACCGATCTGCCTGTTGATCTCACGATCCACTCTTCCCCCACTCGTGAACAAGACTCCTAGGTACTTGAACTCCTCCACTTGGGGCAGAGTCTCCTCCCCAACCCGGAGATGGCACTCCACCCTTTTCCGGGCGAGAACCATGGACTCGGACTTGGAGGTGCTGATTCTCATCCCAGTCGCTTCACACTCGGCTGCGAACCGATCCAGCGAGAGCTGAAGATCCTGGACGGATGAAGCCATCAGGACCACATCATCCGCAAAAAGCAGAGACCTAATCCTGCAGCCACCAAACCGGATCCCCTCAACGCCTTGATTGCGCCTAGAAATTCTGGCCATAAAAGTTATGAACAGAATCGGTGACAAAGGGCAGCCTTGGCGGAGTCCAACCCTTACTGGAAACGTGTCCGACTTACTGCCGGCAATGCGGACCAAGCTCTGACACTGATCGTACAGGGAGCGGACCGCCACAATCAGACAGTCCGATACCCCATACTCTCTGAGCACTCCCCACAGGATCTCCCGAGGGACACGGTCGAATGCCTTCTCCAAGTCCACAAAGCACATGTAGACTGGTTGGGCAAACTCCCATGCACCCTCAAGGATCCTGCCGAGAGTATAGAGCTGGTCCACAGTTCCACGACCAGGACGAAAACCACACTGTTCCTCCTGAATCCGAGGTTCGACTATCCGGCGTAGCCTCCTCTCCAGTACATCCAAATAAACCTTTCCGGGAAGGCTGAGGAGTGTGATCCCACGATAGTTGGAACACACCCTCCGGTTCCCCTTCTTAAAGAGAGGAACCTCCACCCCGGTCTGCCAATCCAGAGGTACCGCCCCCGATGTCCACGCGATGCTGCAGAGTCTTGTCAACCAAGACAGCCCCACAGCATCCAGAGCCTTAAGGAACTCCGGGCGGATCTCATCCACCCCCGGGGCCTTGCCACAGAGGAGCTTTTTAACTACCTCAGCAACCTCAGCCCCAGAAATAGGAGAGCCCACCACAGATTCCCCAGGCACTGCTTCCTCATACGAAGACGTGTTGGTGGGATTGAGGAGGTCTTCGAAGTATTCCCTCCACCGATCCACAACATCCGCAGTCGAGGTCAGCAGAACACCATCCGCACCATACACGGTGTTGACAGTGCACTGCTTCACCCTCCTGAGGCGGCGGAAGGTGGTCCAGAATCGCTTCGAAGCCGTCCGGAAGTCGTTTTCCATGGCTTCTCCAAACTCCTCCCATGTCCGAGTTTTTGCCTCCGCGACCGCCGAAGCCACACACCGCTTGGCCTGTCGGTACCTGTCCGCTGCCTCCGGAGTCCTATGAGCCAAAAGAACCCGATAGGACTCCTTCTTCAGCTTGACGGCATCCCCCACCGCCGGTGTCCACCAACGGGTTCTAGGATTACCGCCACGACAGGCACCATCTACCTTGCGGCCACAGCTCCAATCAGCCGCCTCCACAATAGAGGCGCGGAACATGGTCCACTCGGGCTCAATGTCCAGCACCTTCCTCGTGACATGTTCAAAGTTCTTCCGGAGGTGGGAATTGAAACTCTCTCTGACAGGAGACTCTGCCAGACGTTCCCAGCAGACCCTCACAATGCGTTTGGGCCTGCCAGGTCTGTCCGGCATCCTCCCCCACCATCGCAGCCAACTCACCACCAGGTGGTGATCGGTAGAAAGCTCCACCCCTCTCTCCACCCGAGTGTCCAAAACATGAGGCCGCAAATCCGATGACACAACTACAAAGTCGATCATGGAACTGCGGCCTAGGGTGTCCTGGTGCCAAGTGCACATATGGACACCCTTATGTTTGAACATGGTGTTCGTTATGGACAATCTGTGACGAGCACAAAAGTCCAATAACAAAACACCACTCGGGTTCAGATCCGGGCGGCCATTCTTCCCAATCACGCCTCTCCAGGTTTCACTGTCGTTGCCAACATGAGCGTTGAAGTCACCCAGTAGGACAAGGGAATCACCCGGGGGAGCACTTTCCAGTACTCCCTCGAGCGCATCCAAAAAGGGTGGGTACTCTGAACTGCTGTTTGGTGCGTAAGCACAAACAACAGTCAGAACCCGTCCCCCCACCCGAAGGCGGAGGGAGGCTACCCTCTCGTCCACCGGGTTGAACTCCAACGTGCAGGCTTTGAGCCGGGGGGAAACAAGAATTGCCACCCCAGCTCGTCGCCTCTCACTGCGTGCAACGCCAGTGTAGAAGAGAGTCCAGCCCCTCTCGAGAGAACTGGTTCCAGAGCCCTTGCTGTGCGTTGAGGTGAGTCCGACTATATCTTGCCGGAACTTCTCTACCTCGCGCACTAGCTCAGGCTCTTTCCCCCCAGCGAGGTGACGTTCCACGTCCCAAGAGCTAGCTTCTGTAGCCGAGGATCGGACCGCCAAGTGCCCTGCCTTTGGCTTCCGCCCGGCTCACAATGCACCCGACCTCTACGGCCCCTCCCATGAGTGGTGAACCCATTGGAGGGGTGACCCACGTTGCCTCTTCGGGCTGTGCCCGGCCGGGCCCCATGGGGACAGGCCCGGCCACCAGGCGCTCGCCATCGTGCCCCAACTCCGGGCCTGGCTCCAGAGGGGGGCCCCGGTGACCCGCGTCCGGGCGAGTGAAATCTGAGTCTTTGTTGTTTCATTCCCATAGAAGTCTTCGAGCTAGGGATGTAATGATATCCAAATGTCACGGTGAGATATCATCACAGTATTAAGCTACGGTACGTAATTATTGTGGACTTGTCCAAGAAAAAATACTTGGTTAACATGCTATAGTGTGTAAAATAAAGTGGCAAGAATGTTTAGGCTAAACACACTCACTGTAATTAAACACAAACATCATGCTCAAATGTTCTAATTATATTTTATTACTACAAACTAGGGTTGTCCTGATGTCAATAATTTGTTTATCGATACTTTTCAATACTTTTCAAAATAAAGGGAACTACAAAAAATGTCAATATTGGCTTTATTTTAACAGAAAATCTTATAATACAATAAACATGTGTTTCCTATTGCACTCAAAGATTAATTTAGAAGGTTAAAATATAAGTTAAAAGGCATTAAACACATTGTGTTTTTCTTGTTGCACTCAAAGAAAAATTTACAATTTTCCTTTATACATATAGTCTGACATAATCAAGGATTAGGTTAGAATATAATAAAAACCTTTATTTTCATTATATTAAATGTTTCATGATTTTTGGTTGCCACTCCTGGTCTGTGCTCTAAGAAAAATACAATAATGTTTTAGTAAGAACTAAAAACAAAACTATGGATACATGTACAAACGTTTGTACACGGATAAGCCACGTAGCAGGTAAAACACACTTTTGTTAAAGATAAAACACAAATTGTAGCAATTTGTTACAAAATATAGTCATTTCACTTGCATTAGTTGACTGCTAATTGGGCAGTTTTAACTCCGCTAATATTTGGCATCAATCCAAGCAGCTGTGTGCGAGTCTACGTATCTACATGTTATGTATCTACATGTGCACAACAGAGGAGCTTGTTAACTTATGAGAGTAGTCCAAGTGTGTTTAAGAGAATGGCAACGTGTTGGCTGAGTGACGTCAGTGAGTGAGTGGGCGAGCAAAGAGAGAGAGCTATAGCGCTGCACTGCGCTGTCGAGTGATGAACGGGTCTGGTTGTGTCTTTCAAAACTAATGATAAAGCAACCAGAATGTCACAAATCGGCGGCCTCGTCATTCTGACCTGAATGTGGAGCTTAGCAGACCCATTAAAGTGAAGTGTTAACCCGACGAAAACATCGACCCTGGAGAGAATGTCTGCCCTGTGCTCCTGTACTTTGGTCTGCACCGGAGCCCAACAGCAGTACAGTACATTATTACCTGTCACTCTTTATAACTCCTTGTGCAGATCGGAATGCTTATTATTTAAATGTTTACCTACTTTTTAAGCAAAGGTGGTAATACTAATCGCCACATTTGGCGAGGCGTGCTTTAAAGCAACACTTGAAGCGCGGCGCTTTCTTGTTTAAAGTGTCGTCTTTACCGTTAGTTTTGAAGCCCTAATACCTCAATATTGCGCTTCAAACACACTCTTTATTAACCAGTAGAATTGTCGTTTATTGCCATTCCTCCTCTCCAAGAGGTTATAGCTTGTATGAACTTTGTGTGTGCGTTTTGACACACTCAACATCATGCGCCTCGGCTCTGTAGTCACCGCTGCACAGCGGGGATTCAGATTAAAGAAAGGTACCGGTACTTTACAGAGGCAGTATAGTACCGATTTCAATCAATTAGTATCGCGGTACTTTATTAGTACCGGTATACTGAACAACCGTACTACAAGCATGTATTTTTAAGTACAAAGAATAGTGCAGGAACATCAATTTTCCCCCCAAAAAACAAACTAACTTACAGTTGAGTGTAAAACATCGGGTGTAACAAGTGTAGAACAATAACTTGCACTATTGTGACTTTCAGCTTTTACTTTCTGAGGAGCAGTGTCCTCTGCAGTAGAGATGTCTTTAGATCAGTTTGTAAAATGCAGTTTCTGAGAAAAGTTAACTCACAATTTAACTTTTAATAAAGTAAATACCTCACATATTGATGTTTAGCATCGCTGACTTCAAATATATTTTCCCTCGGTACGGTGCGCCTTGACCGAGTCTATTTTGGCTTGGAACACTCGAGATAACGTGGTGTGTTTTTTATTACGTCCGCCAAAAAGGTTATGTTTTCGCTAGGGTTTGTTTGTCTATTTGTTAGTGTTACGATCCCCGTGTCGTGGTCTAGGGACACGCCCCATAAATGACAAGACACTTTGGACTTTTGAACAATGTTGCGCTTGTGAGGCGAAAGCAAGACAACTTGAAATATCTTTGACACACATAAACATGTGCGCTGTTTATTCCATCAATCAGAATAAATGACTCCTTACATCAAAGAGACTCAAAACAGTGGTCACAACAAACCCCCACCTTTGGGTAAATCTCCTGACGGTCACTTAAAGGGGCCGCACCGAATTACTCACTTTTAACTGCATATATGAATGCTAAACAAGAACAACATTGTTATGTGCACAATAGAACAATGAGAGTGAATAATGACGACAAAGTCAAGTAAACAGGTGTGGTGAATATGTCCTTAAAGCAACCGCTACAATAGTGTATTTATAAAAGGAATGTTTAGTGAAAATTATAGTGTCGCTAATACGGCGAGTCATGGCAACATATGCGAGTGCACGATGATCTGCTTGGCTGGCAGTTTGATGGAGAGAATCCCCCAAAACGATTTGGGGAGATGTAGTTTATTATTATTATTAGTTTAGTTGTGTTGAATTATTTTCGTGGTAGTATGTATGATATGATTATAATAACAGATGGATTAATTAATGTTGAAAATGTATCTGCAATTAAACAAAACTGTCACAAGGGCATGACACACAATTCAAATAAAATAAAATTTTGTAACAACATAAATAATACCTAATGAAATTAGTACATTCAAATGAAAACAACTAGAAGAAGAGTCCGGAAAATATCAGAAGAACTGATTTTAACACAGACAAAACATTCTTAACTGCAGTTGATGTGCCTGTTTTGTTAGGGGTAGTGCAAATGTTAAAGTATATGAAATTTTCATCTGAAAAGTGCAGACATTTGTATGTGGTGATGAGCCACAGCTGGAGAAACGTAAATTTTTTGGGGGGAGCACTTATTTTGAATTAAGCACAGTAGAGAAGACAGACGTGCATCGAGGCGAAGTTGAGGTACTATTGATAGTCTGATCATTTGTTGTGGAAGCAAAAAAATATAGCTGCAATATTTGTCTGCTGACCAGAAATAGCTTTTATATTTTCTTTTATTGGCATTTTTGTGTTCTCATTCCCTGTTTACTATCTCATCAGAAGCAGCATGTATGTGCAGACGCTGTCCAAACTTGACAAAACAGTGACCACCTATTCAAAGTATTTTTTTATCACCGCCAACTAGGAGTGTAACGGTACACAAAAATTTCGGTTCGGTACGTACCTCGGTTTAGAGGTCACGGTTCGGTTCATTTTCGGTACAGTAAGAAAACAACAAAATATAAATTTTTTGGTTATTTATTTACCAAATTTGTAAACAATGGCTTTATCCTTTTAACATTGGGAACACTATAATAATTCTGCCCACGTTAATCAACATTAAACTGCCTCAAATTGTTGCACAGATAATGACAAATGACAAAACTTGAAAATGACTGAGTGACAAATGACAAAACTTTTCTTCTACATATAAAAAGTGCAACATTTAACAGTTTCAAGTCAACTCATCATGCTTAATTTATTACAGCATTTGGGAAGCCTGTAGTTGATTTTTATTATGTAAATGTTATATTTTTATCAACATGTGATAGCAGGGACCCTGGCATTCAAAACTAGGCTGCTCCATTACTAATGATTAATGTAACTATAGCTGAAAAATAGTACAATAGCAATAGGAGAGACTATTCATCCCTGAACACCATGGAGTTCATGTAGGCTTAATGATGCAGTTACATTATTATTATCAACTATCAGAGACAGAAACTCTTCATTTAACATAATGTCATTTTTTGCTGCTTCAACACAGCTCAATCAACACAGAAAAAGGTAAAGTGAAATAACAGACAGACAGGGCTTTGCTGTCCATAACACACACACACACACACACACACACACACACACACACACACACACACACACACACACACACACACACACACACACACACACACACACACACACACACACACACACACACACCGCAAAATGAGCTAATGTTACGCTAAAAGCTAATTAGCCTTCACCTCAAGCCAGTACTGCGAGCGAGCTGAGCTGCAGTTTAAAGTTTCTAGAACGTCAACGGGCTCATAGTGATGTTACTAGTAGTTGACTGGGAGTAAGGCTGCAGCTAACGATTATTTTTCTATCTATTAATTTACAGATTATTTTTTTGATTAATCGATTAATCTATATATTATTTTTTACGATTAATCTATAGATTATTTTTCCTTTTACCGATTATTTTTTTTATTTAAAATGAAGATGAAAAAATAAATGTAGGCCAGTTTTTTCAAAAGGCATGGCTTTTATTTACAAAAAAAAAAAGTATGGCCACTCAGTCAACATTGACAACAACATGACAAAATATTCTGTAACAAAGTAAACATTTAAAACTTTTAACATTTAACAAAATTAAAAGTAGCTTATTTGCTTTTTAATGTGCAAATATAAAAGTAAACATCCAGTGCAAATCTTAATATTCTGCAATAGTATACGCATTTCAAAAGTAAAAGTATTGCTTATTTTGCTTTAAAATGTGCAAAAATAAAGATAAACAGTAGTATATAGTAGTATTCGCATGCCTCAAATTACTGCCAGGTCAAACTCGTTTCGCAAAATAATTAGCGCATGCTTGGCCTTAACGCCGGCTCAGGATTAACGCCGGATCAAACTCGTTTCGCAAAATATTAATTTTATTAGCGCATGTCTGGAATTTTCGCTGGGTCAAACTCGTTTCGCAAAATAATTAGCATATGTCTAGAACTTCCGCCGGGTCAAACTCGTCACGTCACGAATGACACTTCCCCTGTCATCATTTTCAAAATGGAGGAGGCTGATTTCAATCATTTGAAATCGCATAAAGGGAATAAGATTAAGAGCTATTCAGTAGGATTTAAGGTCCAAGCTATTGAATATGCTAAAAAGAACAGTAAGCAGCTATGTTTTATTAATATACCGTAGCTGCGTGTGTCAAATATGAGTCATTAAATGACTCCCGCCTCCTGGTGGTAGAGGGCGCTAGTGATCCTTCTTGCGACTACCGGTACTGCAGAAGACCGGTGCTGCAGAAGAAGACAACGAGCAACAAGAGTGAGCAGCGATCGTTTGCTTGCACTTTTAACATGGAGGATTACATATCTAAAATAAAACAGTTTTCTAAACTGGACTTTCAATCAAAGCAGGAGGTAATACTTAAAGAAATATCTCTATCAAGACAGAGAGACTTTTAAAACTGAAGAAAGATAAGGAAGACTTCTATAAACAAGTTATCGATGCTTTTGATCAGAAGCAGCTGCGCATGGACTCATTTATAAGTAAAGGTAAGACCATAATAACGTTTTTTTTATTAAATGTGCTTTTCATGATGGTATCCTTACATCACTCAAATTTATAAGCGCAGGCCTAAATTTACCCCACGCCTTTTGGTAAGCGCCGGAGTGAGAAGAGGTTTTAAAATAATTAGCGCATGCTTGCCTATCCCGCATGCTTTTGGTAAGCGCAGGAGTGAGAAGAGGTTTTAAATTAATTAGCGCCCCGGCGGCTATTCAAGGAAATACGGTATGCGACGCGTCGCCGCACAAAAATGGCGTCAACATATTTACGTAATAGATGACGTCGACTATGTCGACGCGTCGTTTCAGCCTTAACTGGGAGGTGTTTGTTATAATTTGGGGAGAGTCCGCTGCCTGACGCTTACCTGCTAAACACCTACCTGCTCATGACTACGCTGGAGCACTGACACCTTGCGCTCTGAATACGCACTGCTGATTGGCTGTTACCGCTCTGTATTGAACCAATCAGATGGTTGTGTGGGTGGGACAATGCTGGGTGCTGTGTAGAGTACTGACAGAGACAGGCAGAACGAAGCGGAGCAGCTTGTTAAGACTTTAGCTTAGGCGGCTACTTAATATGTTCGTGTGGAAACTCGTTCGGTACACCTCCGAACCGAACCGAAACCCCCGTACCGAAACGGTTCAATACAAATACACGTACCGTTACACCCATACCGCCAACGGAATAAATATTTCTCTACAGCACATCCCCATAACGATAAAACCTATTCGACATGAATGAGCACAACATTTAGAAGTGGAAATGTGGGTTTATTTACAACCAAGTTCGTATCTTTAGTTGTTGAAATGAAATCCGCAGTGACTGGCTAGTTGTTTTGATAGCAGCTAAACTAGCATGTCACAAGAGCGATGATTCTGTTTACAAGTGATCACGTCTGCGCTGAGCAGATGCGCAGAGGGTTGATATTGCGCTAGCATGGTTGGTTGAAAACCTTTATGTTTGCCCAAATCTCACTCTATTTGATCCACTTTTTATGGATCTATTTTAGGAGCAAAATGAGAATGAAAGGGTTGAAATCCGTATTCGCAAAGTTTTATTTTTTCGAGTCACACAATCTATTTTCAGAGTGAATTTGTCGCACTGTACAGCCCTGCATCATTCGAGTTTCATTTCAACAAGATGAATTTAAAACTGCAATAGTAACCGTCTGGAGTTACTGTTTATTGTTACATCCCTGTTGTCTTCTTTAGAGTTAATAGTGGCATATTTGTTTGATTGTAACATGCATTTTATTTACAGTTTTAATTACTAAACTTGGAGGTTTTGGAAGCATTAGGTAAAATCGCTAATGCTAATTGGTAGCATGTAAATGGCATATCTAATATAAATTTGCATCGAGCTATAGTAATTTAAAGTAGAGACTTATATTTGAGTGCTTCTTATCAAGCATGCTTGCTTTGTTGGCATGGACAATTTCAAAATTACCTAGAACTAGCAGTCTGCTACGAATTTGTCTGTTTTCCGCCAAGTGTTTGAGTAGTTGCCAAGTTTGTGTGATGTCACATGCAACAAAAATATCAAAATATGGTACCGTTTCCTTTTACGGGACTTTGTACTTGGTAGTAGGGATGTGAATCTTACAACAACTCATGATTCAATTCTATTTCATTTCTGAAGGGTGGCAATTTGATCCAGTTTTGTGACATTATTCTTCTTAGCCTTCCCTGTAATTATTTTATACCTTACCTTAGTTGAGATAATTTGAAATCTAAATTGATGTTTTGTCCATAAATTGTTTGCACCTTTATTTTCTGTTTGTCACAATTGTCTTAGTTGTTTATTATTAATACGTAATTTTATTGTTCATTAAATTACATACAAATATGCATAAAAACACTCCTACAGACATCACACATGGGAATAGGACGGTTTAGTTAGTAAGAATTGTTTTAGTTATATTGTAAAACTTACAAACGATTGAAGAATGATTGATTGAAGAACCAATACGAGTAGAAACTCTTTGGACGTCTAGAAGACGGAACAGCACTTATACTTCCGGTTGAAAGAACTAAACAGAAGAAAATACCGGAGACATTCACCCTGCAGCACCTGCAGTGAGCGATTTCGTACAAAAGATGGCGCCATAGCACAAACAATAACACACCTTTTCAGTCTCTTTGCATATGTTTTATGAAAACTATTTGCATTATTTCCGCCAGCGAAGAAGAATATATAAATTAGCCGCACCATTTTAGAAGCCGCAGGGTTCAATGCATAGGAAAAAAGTAGCGGTTTATTGTCTGTGATTTATGGTAGTCATGTAAAAATCAATCCAAAGTAGATGCAAGCATGCTAAACAGTCAATTAAAAAAGCTTACCTCTCAGCTTTTGTTCTATTAATATTAGTATGATAGCTTCTTTTTTTTCCTTCTCATATATGTTGGATATTCTTCTTCTTTTGGTTTAGCCCATCATCAGTAATGTTTTGATGTGAGTGGGTACTATTTGGTTTTGTAGTTTGGAAGTTAACCAACATTTTCAATGCATTTTGTTCTTAAAATATGATAGGATGGTCCACCAGCGTCACTTTAGACATACTGTATACAGTATATTACACAGTTTGTTTTGGAGTGATAGAGTTGAATGATGAATGGAACTTCCTCGCCCATTTTTGATGGAAAACATAGACTAAAGGAAACTGGACACGTTTTGTATGCGTAGTCCAACCTGACTCATCAGGACATGGGTATTTTTAGCAGTGGATTCCTGTTTGTCTTCCCCCCACTGTTCTTAAGGGACTGTCATATTATTCGAGACAGTTGAATCATTGTCATAAATACCAGGCCCAAGTCAGTGCATGGCATGAGAGAGAAAACAACGTCTCTCTGAAATGTATAAGAGAACTCTGTTTTGGTTTGTAGCATGTTTTGACTGGCACAGCAGCCCTTATCAGCTGCAGGCTTGTTAAATGTTGGACTAATCCCTGTGGTGATGCTGCACTGTCTCTGGTTACTGTCCCTGTGGGATACTTGCTATAGTCATTGTTTTGAGCCACTGTAACTTCATGGAATTAGCTTTAATGGATTGATATATGGCACCCAACTAGAGGTGTAGTGATGTGAAAATTTCATATCACGGTTATTGTGATCAACATTATCATTATTATCGCGGTATTGTTGAATGTGCTCAAAAAGTGCTTATGCATACACTGAAATATTTTGAATATGTACATTTTTTTAAGTAAGTAAAATAAATATACACAGTGCTAGAAAACCCACAGTTTTGAATGTTTTGTGTTTTTTACGCCTCACTAATTATTGTATTATTCTTAGTATTTTATCTGTCTTAATGGCTAAGCTTTTTTTTAAATTTAAATATTGGCTTGCACTGTAGCACTCTCAGATTAATTTAAATGAAAAGTGCGCAGCACATAAACTCTATTATGGTTATGTATTCTTTCTGGCGGGCTTTGTGGTGTACTACTTTGTGCAGTGGTCCTTGAACGCTCTGTAAAAACACCTGTGTCTCGTATTCCTCTGAGTATAGAAAGATCACTCTCTTCTAAGAGAGCACACCTTGAAGGTTCAAAGTGCACAATTGAATATCTTAGTTCCTCAGACAGCAATGTGTTTGTATTATTTTAGATGGAGTTATGTTGTTTCTTAATAGGGAAATACGTTAATGCCTCTTGTTTTCATGTTAGCATTGAAGCAAGTTCAGTTATCAATCACAGTATTTCTATAACTTTAATTTCAAACGGTAATACTAACTGTCTGGAGTTTTACCGCGGTTATCATTAAAGTACCAGTAGTGTGGAAAAAGAAGTTGACTTTATATGCTTATTTGTGTTTCATTGTATCCATTAAACCATATCTAATTGTATTCACGATCCGAAATGTATGTGAGAATACCGTCTAAAATGTCACAACATGTCACAAATTCAGTAAGCCATTTTGAATATTCCGCTTCAAACAACTTCGGTGATTTTAGTAGATTCTACGTCACTGTAGTAACGCTTCTGCACTCTGACCATGTTATTAGATCAGTCATACTGGAAATATGCAAAAACTGGATAGAGATTTGGTGTTTATCATTTACAATCCTCATGTAAGACAAGAACACATATGCTTGGCTTTTTTATGCATTCAAAATCATAAATAAATAGCTAACAATTGAGTCAACAGATCAAGGGGTCCTCTTTTGCGCTCATTATAACCTCTCTAAAAACATCCAGAAACCGCTAACAAAATTCCATTTACATGTTGTGAACTGAAATTTGACCAAATGAGTGATACTGTTATTATAAGCGCCAATGCAGACGGACTATTTTAGCGGCACATTGATAGCAGTGTGCTAATGCTAGCATACGCTGCTCTTGTTGACACACTGAGCCGGCGGCTGCTTCTCTTTCGTCTCAAACTTGCTAAAAGTAAATTCTAGATTATAATTCATGCATTTCTCACCTGGTAGCAGACAAATGTGGCCATGGTCCGACTGGCTGGTCTATTTTCACATCCCCGAGGTGGCAAAAAAGACACAAAAATCTTGTTTCAGCCATTTTTTGTATCCCTTTGTGAGGATTGTGATTAAATCTTCATCCAAACGGAATTATGTGAGTGTCCCGTCGGTCTACATCCCAGCGAGAGTGGAAATAATACAGTAAGTGTTTGTTTTATTGTTGTGTGTTTAGGTTAGTTTGTATGTTTAACACCTAGCAATGCTGCGGATGCTAGTGTCACAATAAAGCTGCAGTGGCTTTTTAAACCTTTTGCTCATCCACTTGGTGTTCGGGTTCATAAATCTAAGGTCCTGGATCATAGTTTTTCAAAAGAAATTGTTGGCTCTCACAGAGTCTGCTTTATTAGCATTGTTGTTGATGGGGAAGGGATCTTTGGTTTCTAGCGCGCCGCCACACGATCACGTGACTGGCTTCCTCATTATCTCTCAAAATGACTCGGAAATTTCCGTGAGATTGATACTATTTTGATCATTTCTATGTATTCGCAAACTTTGGAAGTCTTTTGGTGTCAAAAATCAGATATATATGATAATAGCTTTAATATAGAGGCAACTTGTTTTTCCACTCTACTGGTACTTGAATACAGTTCATCGTTATATCCCTACACCCACCTTAAATTATGCATAAGTGCAATCAATTTCCTTCACTTGAGCTCTACCTTCATCTGATTTTCTTTATTCTTTACTTGAGATGGAACACTTTAAGAATAAAAGTCCAAACCGTTCGGATGACCTGACATTGTTTTTTCTTTTTTCTTTGTGTTACTAATCAGTTTGGAGCATAGGGCCCTATGATTTTTGCGTCAACAGAATGGCGGACAGAATCCAAAATTGGTTTATAAAAACGAAATCCACTATTAAATGTGGAAAGTCGCGGAAGTTGTTGTAATGTGGCTGAAATGCTGCCTCAGTGAGAAGGAATGTTTGTCTGGTGAAATTGTGCTTATGGGGCTGCACGTACCTCCTCACAAACACACATAACAAAAATCAATAATATAATTTCTCAATGTACGTAATTTTACACAATGTATTTGTCAATAATCGATAACATCAAACCAGAAATGAACATGGTATTTATTATACTTATTCAGATGGTCAAATGTTTAATAAGAGTTAGTATTACTTTTATAGCAGCCGAATAAGCAGCACATTTCAGAATAAAATATTTCTAAATTAAGTAGTAATCTTACTGTGGAGGGGGGCATGATCTACGGGCCTGCCACGCAGCGGGGTGTGTAAGGACCGGCCTCGAAGCCAGCGGCAGGTGAGTAGATTGCCCAGCTGGGGATGGTTATCTAATCACCTGTCGCCTTTATTAGCAGCAGCCGGGCCGAGACACGTTGTTGGAGTTGGAGACAGAGAGAGAGAGACACGCACAGAGACCGAACAAACACGAACAGAGACACGCCTGAAAAGTCTTACATATATATTGCTGGAAAGCAAACCATACTTGTGTATGACAAATAAAAGACTTGCTCCAACCTGCCTACCGGGCTCACGAAAGATATGTCGGCACCAGGAGAACCTTCCCAGCAAAGAGACGTTCACACTTACATTGTCATAATTTGAAGTTAGCGCATGCCTAAATGTATCTCTAGCTGAATAAAGAGCTGAGTAAAAAGCACAGAAAAATGCCACGCTAATGCTAATGTTTGCTAGCCGGCTGTTGTTGTTGACACGGCCACTGATGCAGGTATTGTATTATCTTAAACATCTCTCTTGCAAAGTTAATGTAGGGATTGGCGATATTGCCTAAAATCTATATAGCAATATAGAATCAATGATAATAGAATATTTCAAAACAGTTTATCGAGTGTTCTAATTTAGCTGCTGACGTATGCGGTAACATATTGCGTCATTTCCAGTTCTATTATTTTCCTAAAACTATTATTATCTACTTGCTAATTTACTGTCAAGAGCTGGTTACTTTCTGTTGTTACTTTCTGTTTCTGTTGTTATGATATATGATTATGATATACACGATGTATATATATGTGTATATATGTATATCTATATCTTTAAATGCATATATATATATATATATATACATATATATATATATATATATATATATATATATATATATATATATATATATATATATATATATATATATATATATATATATATATATATATATATATATATATATATAGGCCAAAATTTTGGACACACCTTCTCATTCAATGTGTTTTCTTTATTTTCATGACTATTTACATTGTAGATTGTCACTGAAGGCATCAAAACTATGAATGAACTTATGTGGAGTTATGTACTTAACAAAAAAAGGTGAAATAACTGAAAACATGTTTTATATTCTAGTTTCTTCAAAATAGCCACCCTTTGCTCTGATTACTGCTTTGCACACTCTTGGCATTCTCTCGATGAGCTTCAAGAGGTAGTCACCTGAAATGGTTTTCACTTCACAGGTGTGCTTTATCAAGGTCGATTCGTGGAAAAAGTGTGTCCAAACTTTTGACCTGTAGCTTTTGACCTGTACTGTATATATATATATATATATATATATATATATATATATATATATATATATATATATATATATATATATATATATATATATATATATATATATATATATATATATATATATATATATATATATATATATATATATATATATATATTTATATGCATATATATATATATATATATAAATATCTTAATATTATTACATGTATTAGAGGTGTCAAAATATAGATTTTCGAATTAATTGTAACAATTCTTAATCGATTAAAAAAACAAAAATAAATCAATTAAAAAAATACATATATATACATATACATATTTTATTTTTTTTGGTTACATGTTTTTTAAATCTGTCCTGTCCAGCCACTCAGGCAAATCATATTGTTGATGTAGATGATCATATCTGCTGTACAGATTTACTTTAGAAAAGATTAGTCTGGTATACTTCTCTTGTTGCCTCATTTGTATTTGACTTTATTCAATTTTTAGGTAGAATTTTATTAAACAAAAATAGTTTGGTTTTAAGTCATATAGAAATGTATTAGAGCTGTTTATCTTTTTCAGATAGACAAACAAACAAACTCAAAAACTCACTCACATTCACATTCTAGGGCCAATTTAGTGTTAGGTGCATGTCTTTGGAGGTGGGAGGAAGCCGGAGTACCCGGAGAGAACCCCCGCAGTCACATGTACAACATGCAAAGTCCACACAGAAAGACCCTTAGCCCGGGGATCGAACCCAGGACCTTCTTATTGTGAGGCACACACACTCACCCCTGCCGCACTGTGCTGCCTTTATATATATATTTATTTCTAAGTTAACGCAACAATAACTTGTTAACTATAAGTGCCTTTCACGGTAATAATTATTTCTACGCGGATTAACATGCATGCGTCATGACTCTTTTTGACCCTTGGTCAATTCCATAGTAAAGGGAAATTAACATTTTTATCTTTGTGGAAAATATTTTAGAAATGGCTGTGATGATGTCAATGAGGGATTCCTAATCACTGCTATGTTGGAATTCTTATTAATATTGATACTGTTATTGATTTTTGTTTGACTACTTTTGAATTGTTTTCCGTCATGTTTGTGTGTCCTCTCAATTGCTCTGTTTATTGCTATTCTGAATGTTGCTTGTTTGGTTTTGGAATTGGAACTGTATTATTATGGTATTAGTGTGTATTATTTTGTTGGATTGATTAATTTAAAAAACGAAAAAAGGGGGACATTATGTACATTTCAGATCCAAAGCCATGACAAGTTGTTCTCCTGATAAGAAAATACTATTTTATTTTCAATTGCCGTGAGATGACATCATTTTGGCGAGTGCCTGCTGGCGTGCTTTGCAACTTATTGTGAGGAGGGGCTTCACATCCGTTGTTACATTACAGTTGGGTGCGTTAATAACGTAAAATGTAGACTGTTACACTGCTGTAGTAAACTGGGAAAAAACTAGAATAAAAGAATAAAAGAGGGTAGAGAGGAAGTCTAGAGTCACTTTTATCTGAGACTTTTGTCATCACAATAATAGCACTACCTTTCGCATCTGGCCTAACTAAAAACCATCTTACATTACGATCATGTTTTGTCAGTTTTGTAATGGTATTTTCTGATACTTCTACTTCAATAAATGTTTTCTTGAAGATTTAAATTAAGTGTATATTATTTTATAACCTGTTCTAAGTGATAGTCCGCAATTACACACAGTTTAGCAGGCTGAATAATACATTGTATCAATAAATAAAGAAGGTTAAAACATTGCCACGAAGAGATTTGAAGACCATTAACTTGTACATGTAATGTACAGAACATCCGAAGCATTTATTCAGGTAGAAATATCACACTTTACATTACCAAATATCTTTCACGATCAAACCACGGTCGTAACAATCCACATGTTGTGTGATTAATGTGTGAAACTGGTATCTAAACATGGTGTAGCTCCTCTTTTTCTTTTCAACCCTTGTCTGTTCCCTATTAGGATGTATGGAACAACAGTAGAGGACTGAATACATAAAATCAATAAAAAAATATAACAAATGTGCTACTTAAAAAAAAAAAATCCAATAATATTTAAATAATAATTACTGCATGAAATAAATTCATTTCCATACCTAAATAAAAATACCAGACCAAATTAAATAACATATTTTCCTGGCAGTAGATGTACAAAACATTGTTTTTCTCAGATTTCTCTATGTTTACATTTTTACACTTTGCACTATTTTGTTACACTTTGTTAAGAATTTCTTAAATATTCCTTATTTTTGCACCTGAACTTAAAGAGGTTATTGTTAGGATATTATAATTTAGTTTACATTGATTTTGTGAGTGTTTCCATGGTTGTGTTGATATTTCCTTTCCTTTCTGCATTGATAGCTGAGGGGATTATAATCAGAGGAAGTTTACATTAAAAAATAAAAATGTTATATGTGGTCCATATTTTCCATAGGTCATTAAAAACATCAATAATTATCGATATCAACCAATATAAAAACAAATTGTGATAGTTTTTAGCATATGGCCCAGACCCTAACGCATTATTAAATCAATAAATGTAAGGATGTTTGTTTAATTCAATCGTCAGAGCTAATTCGGAGGCATTTTTAAGTTTTATATTATAAAATATTTTTGAAAGAAACACAACTGATGGATGGTAATGTTGGATACTGTATATAGTATTCTGGGGTGGGAAAAAGTACAACAATGTACATAAAGGGAATGGAACCAAAATCTGTGTCACGAACAGTGTTGGGTTAGTTACTGAAAACCAGTAACTAGTTACAGTTACTAGTTACTTTATTTCAAAAGTAACTCAGTTGCTAACTCAGTTACTTACACCAAAAAGTAATGCGTTACTGTGAAAAGTAACTATTTAGTTACTTATTTTCTTCTTTTTTTTTTAAGGCTCCCATTAATGCCCTTTTAGCCTTCATTTCAGTACTGTTATTGTACTGGAGAATAATACAATCTGTTGATCAACTTGACATGCATTTGCATCACTGAACTCAGAAAGCAATGTGGTCTACATACAACACACAAAGACAAAGGTATGTTTCAAAGGGCCAATTTATTTCAGGCCAGAACAAATTGACAAAACTATTTCAAATAGCTGCAACATAATGGCACTTTAACTTTAACTTTAAGTAGATAGGATCTTCGATCCAAGACACAACTTACATTTAACTAAAATGTTATTTTCTTTGTGCTCGACAAAAGAAAAGTATTGAGAATGTCTCCATGTTAAGAAACTCGATTTCTGGCTTCGCTATGATCTCTTGTTAGTTGTTATGAGAGTAGCGTATGTGTGTGTGTGTGTGTGGCCCTTTAAGATATAACAGCATGTGAGGTGAGTGACGTCAGTGAGTGAGTGGGCGAGAGAAGTGAGGGAGCGCAACAGTGAGTGCGTGCAGGTGATCTAGCCTGGTGGATGGCTGCTTGCAAGACAACAATAAAGTCACAAAGTTGCAACAAACCGCCGGCCTCGTCATTCACCCTCAAGTCCGTAGCTGTAAAGACCCACTGCCGGGTAAAGTGAAGGTTGTTAGCCCCGATGTACATAGACCCTGGAGGAACGTCTCCCCTGCGCTCCTCAACTACGGTCTGGGAGGCCCCTCCCCCCGCCCCCACCCACACAAAGCACGCCTTTTCTTTTCCTTGTGACACAGAAGGACGACACCGCAACGCTGCAATAAAACACACTCAGATCTTCTGTTTCTAGCCGATACTACATAAAAAATAACGTAAAATAACGCAGTAACGCATCATGTAGTAACAGTAACTGAGTTACTGAATATTAAAAAATAACGCGTTAGATTACTAGTTACCACCGAAAATAACTTGAACAAAGTAACGCGTTAGTCCCAACACTGGTCACAAAACCCTTAATAAGAAGCGAACTGTGGATTTCGTGAACCATTCCACCGCTATTTTGTACTACCTTGTATGTATGTTCCAAATAATCTAAAACAATCACCATTATGTACTATGTGCTGCCTACACTACAATACTGTACTTATTAGGGGCAAATATCCTGTTTGTTGCAAGAGCAGAAATATCTCTGATTGTTGCACATCCTGCTGGTCAGAGATCTGAGGCACATCCAGCTGCCAGGCTTCACACTCTTTTTAGCATCAATTGTCTGAGTTTATTTACAACACAGTGAATGTTAAGTTCTAGCAAATGCGAGTTTTAGGTGTGAGGCTGCCCTGCTGGTTGTCAGCGTGGGCGAGGCTTGTGAATTTAAGAGACTTAGTTGCGTTACATTTTTCCAAATTAATTACTTGCCTCCTTCCCATGTATTCCTGAATCTTAGAGCAATAAAAACCCGCCTTTGTTTTATTGAGGTGGTCCTTTTCACTATTAGTACCAAGTCTGTGCATGCCAATTGAGCTTGCTGTTGTCATAGCAACATGAACCACTAAATCTTTGTGCAGCTGTTGTTATGGAGGTCTTGAACAGCTGGGGGCTATAGCTGCAGATAGAGTGTGGGAAAACTGTCTTTTGGTCCTCTTTTTCCACCTTGACCCCAAAATAATTCAAGTATGGAGGATTTTTGGATTCTTCACAACATCCATCTGGAGATGTATTTTTCCTTAAAGATCACAGAAACATATGGAAAGCTGAGTGCGGAAGTCGTGAATCTTGTCTGCTGGTGCGCGCGCAGTTGAAGTTCAAATGAAGATAAATATTGAACTATTCCTGTGAGTGAATGTTATGCATTGTGCATAAATGAAACATTTTACAAGATGCCCAAATGTCCATATCCAATTCACCACACAAAACACAAACAACAAAGTCAAACACTACAACTGTTAAATTGTGAGACTTCGACATCGATTTCTGACCTTATTGTATTCAGTGGTGAATGAATGACGGAAGTTATTATCAGAAAATCTTCAACCGGTACCTGCTTTTACGAAACGCAAGCACACTGGAAGTATATGTAATTGTTTGTGTGCAGTCTGTCACAAAATATACAACATATACAATTCCACAATACTTTATAGAGGGAAACACACAGACAATTGTTTTAATGTAACTACAGTGAGTAATAATGTATATATAAACAAACAATTCATACAAAATTAATTAGAAAATACATAAATTAAATACAATATACAGTACATATAGCAAACAAACAAACAAACAAACAAACAAACAAACAAATTTAAGGATATGGGGGGCTACTTTGATCCATTCTATGCATTAAAGATGTTAAGTGACTAGTTTTGTTATCGCCACCATTTTGGCCAGAGAAACAGCAGCTAAAAGGAATGCCTTACTGTTCATTTTAATCATACAGATATTGCAAGATACAACATGAAACTTCCTGCCTGATCTACTAAGATCCGAAATAACACGTGCTTAAATAGCATGTACAAACTATAAGATTGTGAGGACTATTAGTGGGCGTGTTGCGGGTGATCTACTAGGTCTGCATGCACATTTGATAACAAGTGCAAAAGCGAGGCACACCACATGGGAATTTGCACCATAGAGACACTAATTTCCCTCCACACTAATGACATCATATGCTCCAATCTGTGCTATTTTGTAATGTTGTTGAACATGCAGCATGCAAATATAATCTGCGTCTCCTTTTTTGGGCTATATTGAAGCGCAATATTGACAACTCAATCTATGTTTACCAACTGTCCTTTAAATGATAACAAACCAAAAACCCCCACCAAAAATCGAAATAGCAGACAATGAAATACACAATATTGTACAGTGGTACCGAGGGATGTATACCGAGTACCGGTATTTATTGTTACCGGTTCCTAATTAGATCAGTCCATTAAGGACTGCCATCTGTATTTTTTGTTCCAGCTGACCGATGTGATTATGACACTCACATGTCACATTCAGTTCAGCTGCCGCTGCTACACATTCAAATTAGCTTTGAACTACGATAAATAAAGAAGTAACACCACACAAAAGTTTGGAACACAACAATATTTCCTCCTCAAAAGTTCCTTAAAGTCACTCACGTTGTGTCAGTTTGAAGTGAACTCACCTTACTCTCGACGAGTCATGACTGCGTTTTGTCCTAGCAATCCGTTAATCCACAGGCCAATATTAATCCACTCAAAAAAGTGAAAAAATAAAGTATTACAATCATTCTTAAAGTTGCTTTGAAGCAACATAGCCTCCACCAGAGCCGGCACAAGGCATAAGCGAATTTCTCAGCGCCCCGCGGCCACAAGGGTTCCCCCAACAGTACTTGTATTACATTGTATTAATACTAGTTCACAAGTGTCCAAATTATGGCGCGTCAGAGACTTCAGTGCAACTCGCAAGACATCACAAGTTAAACAAAATTGACCCACGGTGTGTTTTGCCTAAATCTATACTGCTGCAAATTCCTTTGGTATGATATTGGACAGATTTTACCGCTGTCATATGGCATGGGGGCCGGAAATTGTGCTGGATTTTAATCACTAGCTAATGACTACAAGTTCAGTTTCTAGTGGTTTGAGCACATTATCAATATATAAGCTCCAAACCAAACAACTCATGTTGTAGATTAACCATAACCAACAAATACAGTCAACACATGGTCGCACATAACACACCTCCTGCTCATTGAACTTTGTGGACATTATAAAACACGTATATATAGTTTAAAATTAAACACATATGAATCCATTATAGTGCATGATCTCACCACACTTCCCCATGCTCGACGTAGTTTAGCTGCTTGATATTTATGATTGATTACAAAACTTTAAGGAAGTCGTCAGGAAAGTGAACACGGTAGGAGTCAAATTTTACCTGATTGATTGATTGATTGATTGATTGAGAAGTTTATTGACATCTTAAATAATTGAATCCATGTAATGTTTTAAAAAGGCAAATGGATGGCACAAAAAGCCAAAAGGCTTGTTCCATTGTGGTACATTAAATATTCATCACATTTGATACATTTAATAATACAAGATATATAACCTGTAACATGTATATAAAAATTATGTAAAACAATGGAAAACTTATGTACATATACACAGTATACATGACAGGTGATTTGAAAAACAATATATACAAAAAAGGGGGGGGGTTATATACACTATGTACATGACACTATGTACATGACTATGCACATGTTGACTCCAAGAGTGTGCAAAACAGAATGCCCATCCATCCATTTTCTACCGCTTATTCCCTTATATATACACTATAACCACATATTAACCTGTTTGATGCTTCGGAAAGTTGCTGGGGATCAATTTTGGTTCAGATCAGGTAGAGGTTGAGCTGAGCCATGATTTTAATGGCAGTTTTAAAATTTAGTAGGGAAGTTCGACTACTCCTAATATTAAATGTTTTATCGTTTGTATTTCATCTTGCATTGACGTTTGGGGTGTGGGGTTGTTAAAGTGAAGTAGGTCAAGTTATGTGTTGTTGTTTAGTCTGATATTGCTTGCTTTAATAAATGCAAACTGAAGTGTTATTTTAGTACAAAAGATTGTTGTAACGTCACAATCAACGTTCTGCTGTGTGGCAAAAATACCCGTTGTAATGTGTGTGTGTGTGTGTGTGTGGTGTGTGTGTGTTTGTGTGTGTGTGTGGCTTTACCGCAGTTTGTACTGTATTCTTTCATGTTTGGCAAACTTCCCTCTTCAATTTGGTATGAAATTAATATGCAGACTTAAAGCATTGCCATCGTAGAACATTCAGTAACGTTCAAAGAACGTAATATGTAACATTTTGGGAACCGAAAAAATGCTTGCAGTTTGCACATATGGAACCAAAAAGCAACCCAAATGCACCCATTAGGTAATGATACTTGCCCAAGAAGGCTAACGTAATCACAATGTACGTGGAATAAAAAATGGTTAGCTGGGTTATTTGTAAAAACAGCTGTGTAAACAGGACCACAGATCACTCTGAGACAGCACACATAATTGTAATAAATAATGTAAAAAAATAACTGAAGTTAGTGTAGTGATTTCAATATCAAAGTGATTTACATTACACATTTATTTATCTCTGTATTTATATATGTATATATACATATAGTTATACATATATTTTGTACATATTTATATATGTATATGTATATATGTACATACATACATACATACATACATATATATGTACATACATACATATATAGACATACATATATAGACATACATATATATGTAAAATACATACATATATAGACATATACATATGTATGTAAAAATATACATATATACATAAATATATATACATATACACATATATATCTACATATATACGTATATGTACATATGGGTATATACATATGTATATACATACATATGTACATACATATGTGTATATGTATATACATACATATACAGTATATACATATATACATGCATATATGTGTGTGTGTGTATATATATATATATATATATATATATATATATATATATATATATATATATATATATATATATATATATATATATATATATATATATATATATATATATATATATATATATATATATATATATATATATATATATATATCTTGTTACTTTACTTGCAGTTAGCTTTCTGCCCTTGGCCAAATTTTCTAAGCCCAATTCAGCCCTCGAGTAAAAAAGTTTGGACAACCCTGACCTAGTTCTTCAACTTTATATTTGTTTTTAAACCATTTTTGTTACCTTGTTTCTGGTAACTCTGTTCATTATTAAAATGTAAGTGTTTACTTAATCCATCCATTTTCTACCGCTTATTCCCTTCGGGGTCACCGGGGGCGCTGGAGCCTATCTCAGCTACAATCGGGCGGAAGGCGGGGTACACCCTGGACAAGTCGCCACCTCATCGCAGGGCCAACACAGATAGACAGACAACATTCACACTCACTTTCACACACAAGGGGAGGACATGCAAACTCCACACAGAAAGATCCCGAGGCCGGGATTGAACTCATGACTACTCAGGACCTTCGTATTGTGAGGCAGACGCACTAACCCCTCTGCCACCGTGCTGCCTCCATTAATATTTTATTTAATTCTGTTTGTTTTTGTGCATTTGAATGTGTTACTTTTGTATATATCTGAGTGATTTTATTGTTGCACATAATTGTTTTGTTGCGCTACAAATTATTTTTGCACATTGCTGTTGCAGGTTTTTGTTAACAAAAATTATAAACCAAATCAGAATCAGAATCAGCTTTATCGGCCAGGTATGTTTAACACACAAATAATTTTAACTTCGGACTGAGCTCTCTCGGTAGAATGTAACAATAACAATTAGTCAAAAATAAAAACAGTTAATTTATAAATAATACTGTATGTACAAGACTGATGAGACAAGATGACACTTTTACTGTAAATACAAAGCTTTATCACTTAGAACAGTGGTTCCTAACCTGGGTTCGATCGAACCCTAGGGGTTCGGTGAGTCGGCCTCACGGAGGTAAAGACATATCCGACTTATCGTGTAAATAAAAACTTCTCCCTATCGGCGTATTATGGATACCCCCAAACAATGTTCCCTCTAATTTTCCATCTGATTTGCAGGTTGTTTGATTGATCGATTGAAACTTTTACTAGCAGATTGCAAAGGAAGAGAATACATTATATGAAACAGTACAGTTTACACAGTACAGTACATATTCCGTACAATTGACCACTAAATGGTAACACCCGAATAAGTTTTTCAACTTGTTTAAGTCGTGGTCCACGTTAATCAATTCATGGTAATGTGTGTAAGGTGTGTAATTTGTTGTGAGTTCATGCACTGTGTTGGTTTTGTTCTTTGAACAAGGTGATGTTCATGCACGGTTCATTTTGCGCACCAGTAAAAAAACATATAACTTTTTCCTGAATTTGAAAAAAAACAACATTTTATTTTTCACTAAAGAAGGGTTCGGTGGATGCTCATATGAAACTGGTGGGGTTTGGTACCTCCAACAAGGTTAAGAACCACTGACTTAGAACGTTTAACACCTGGCCACTCTTGTAGCTGAATGTTCTACATTTTTAAATTAAAACTGGGTCACCAGTTTATATAAATGACATGTCATATGTAAAGACATGCCAGGCTAAAATAGGATAATGTAAACAACACTGCCAGAGTCACAATGAGTTTACAGTAGGAGTGTGAATAATTAACTATCAATATTATTGGCTATAATAGAGGGCCCCTCAAAATCAATAGATGGCCCCAAAATCAAAAATAGACTTTGGGCCCCATGGAGGCTTTGGCCGGCTGTGGCATCCACTGACAGGTCTGTGGTTGCCATCTGACATTTGCGTGGCATTAATATACACCTTGCTTTAATGTGTTCAGTTCGTTTTGTCTCCTGATGACAAACTGGAGACACACATCCATCAGTAGCTGTCAACACGTCCGTTTGCAACATAAACACAAATAACAATTTCTATAGTTACAAAATGCACACCCGCAATACATGCTAATTGATTGTATTAATTTATATGACATATTTGATATGATATATCATGTAAAAGGTATGTGCTCTGCACATGCATGTCATACATACTGTAAATATAAATTCCAGCTGAGTGTAATTGTAAAAAATAGAAACAGAGTGATGGATATGTGTGATTTTTACAAGATGATGATATAACAACTGCATTTCACCTTGCACTGCACCCTTAGTTGACTTCTTTAAGACTTAATACGCAGGTGATGATAAGAGACTTCCCTGCTGTGAGGTGTTACACCACATCGTGTTGGAGGTGTTCAACCTGTTGTGCTAATATAAAGCATTTTTTCCACATCTTTATCTCCACAAGTTACATATAGTAACGATAAGAGTACCGATTAATACTGGCATCGATTAGGATTATTGATAGTGGTATCGTATCGATAAAATAACAATATACATCCCTAATGGTACCTTAACTTACAAGTAATTTGGGATATGAGCTGTCTCTATACTTTTTGTTATGCTTTAAATTGCAAACATAATTTGAGTTACAAGCCCAACCTGCTGCAGGTTAAAGTAATATTTTCCACAGGGTTGTGCTCTTTGAGTGATAAAGTGTTAATATATTGTAACACGTTGTTCTTGCTTGGTTTTTCACAAGACACAAACATAAGTTCTGATTAGACAGTTGATGTGCGTTTAAGTGCCCTACAGAGATCGACACAATTGTGCCCTCCAATTACCGGAACTAAGAAATGTATTGTGAAGGAGAAGAAGCAAATGGCCGAATCAGAGAAACAAACCAGTGTGCAGCGTCCGCAGAATGCAGCTAAATACGTCTAAAATAACGGACATTTATCCATGAAAATATTGAGAAGCTGCAGGTGTTGTGTGTGTCATATTTCAGTTTTTTTTGTCTTGTCTTGACTCAACGAACTGGATGGTCGAGTATTACTTTTGATAAACATACATGCATTTTGCTTGTTCTCAAAGCTGCTCTCTCCGGTCCGTCAATCAAATACATCCGTGTGCAACAGAAACAACGATTTTCCAGATCCTATTGTTACAAATTGGAGGACTAGCCCATAAGAATCACCTACAAAAGTTTCTATCCAAGATAAATGCTGAACATTATTATTACATTATTACTGTAGTTGTTACTAGTACACGCTATTGTACTGTTTTTCAAATAATATTCCTCATCTAAAAGTTTGTTTTTATTTTTTATTTTAAATTTTAGAAGGCATTTTACATGTTAAAATTGTTGTGTTCAGGCACGGATTGATTTGATTTCAATTCATTTCATTCTAATTTTCTGTCGTGGAAAGCAATGTCCTTGTAAATTGAGATAGTGTACAAAGCGTTATTTTCTGTACCTGATGTGTTGATTACAAATACGAAATCTGTTGTTTGACCTAAGTTTTTTGCTGGCTTTTAATCCTTCTGTTGTCTTTTGGGATCTCTGGGAATGCATTAAAATACCCTCTTCTTCCCATCTCATCGTTGGTTCTGTTATGTTGGTGCACAACGTCTGTTTACTATAGTTGGAACAACTGAGAAATACACAGAGAATCTATCTGACTTGCGTTTTTTTCCATTCCAATATGACGTTTGTTTTGATTTTGCATGGTGCATATTAGGGTTGTACGGTATACTGGTATTAGTATAGTACCGCAATACTAATGAATCGTATTCGGTACTATACCGCCTCTGAAAGGTACCGGTACCAATTTATATTATGTTTATAAACTCAGGAAATATGTCCCTGGACACATGAGGACTTTGAATATGACCAATGTATGATCCTGTAATGACTTGGTATCGGATTGATGCCCAATTTGTGGTATAATCCAAAACTAATGTAAAGTATCAAACAACAGAAGAATAAATGATTATTACATTTTAACAGAAGTGTAGATAAAACATGTTAAAAGAGAAAGTAAGCAGATATTAACAGTAAATGAACAAGTAGATTAATAATTAATTTTTTACCAGTTGTCCTTAATAATTTTGACAAAATAATAGAATGGAAAATGACACAATATGTTACTGCATATGTCAGCAGCTAAATTAGGAGCCTTTGTTTGTTTACTTACTACTAAAAGACAAGTTGTCTTGTATGTTCACTATTTTATTTAAGGACAAACTGGCAATAAGAAACATATGTTTAATGTACCGTAAGATTTTTTGTTAAAAAAAAGCCAATAATGCAATTTTTTGTGGTGCCCTTTATTTAGAAAAGTACCGAAAAGTATCAAAATAATTTTGGTACCGCTACCGGTACCAAAATATTGGCATCGGGACAACACTAGTGCATATACTACAGTTTTATAAGCTATCTAAATTGTGTGATGGCAAAGCAAAGTAAGTAGTATCTAATGTTGTATCTCTCATTGCCTTCTTCATTTGTCATAATGTTTGAAAGTTTGATGTACAGGGTTGATATTACCAATTTAAATACAGAACCAAAAAAAAGACCATTACTGATTATAGAGGCGAACTTCCTCACATATGTTGATGGGCAGTTTCCAGGAATGGTGATGTTTCCTCTGTGGCTTCTATAAGGAAGGTGGTGATTAGACCAAGCACCCCTGAGTGGAGACCCTTTCTGCTGAGGCTCCTGATCTGATTTACTTTGACGTCAACAGGAAGGTCAGCTGGGTCCCAAAGGTGCCATCGAGAGTAAGTGAATGGTGTGTGGTGGACTTTGGTATGGAGACGCTCCTGTTGGGTCCCAGACAGAACTTGAAAGATATCTGGGGCTTGGGGGGAACTTTGAGCTTAGAGAGGCTTTGAGATAAATTACTAGGCAGCTAAAATGTTTTCTTTGTGGCTGAAAGAAACCTAAGAAATGTTCTTATCCAAATCCCCCTAAGCACTGAAAGAGGTGTTTGGCAGTGAAACTCAAGCTACATCCTAGATACTTGATTGGTTTCATTGGTTTTAATTGTGACATTAATATTATTTATATTCATATTTTATTTCCACCACTACATAAATACATCTCTGAGAGCTTTGTGAATATACATTCTGTATTACAAGTGGAGCTCATGCTTTTCTCTGTAGAGAAAGTAGTGCTCAATACCGTGGTGGCCTTTACTCTGTCATCTTAACACTAATGCTAGTCGTGACTCCCGCAAGTTAAAGGCAGAGCTGCACGCTTTCACACCTCAACTTTCACTCCCCAGGGCTTGATGTCTGGATCTTCGCTCTTGTGGCAAATACTTTGCATTTTGTAACTATTGTATTTAATTGCCTAGTAAATGCATGATGCAAGAAACACTTTCCGTTTTTCACGTTTAATGCGTACGTGCGGAAACTCTTTACTCCTTTATAACAAACTGAAAGCTTCGTACTGAAACATCTAAAAACAAATACATTTACTGTTACACCCCTATATATAGAGAGAGTAGGGATGTAACGATGACAACCCATCATTAATGATAATCGCGGTAAAACTCCTGACGGTTAGTTTTACCGTGTTAGATACATTTTTTTGGAAAAACCGTGATTGATAACTGCACTTTGATAAACTCACAGACTGACTGGCGCCAGCTTAAATGCTAACATGAAAACAAGAGACATGAACCTCTTCACCCATTAAAACACACTGGTGTCTGAGCAGCTGAGCTCTCCAGTTGTGAACATTGAACCTACAAGCTGTGCTCTTTCGGAATAGAGTGACCAATCAATGCAATGCTATAGGAATACGAGATGGGGGTGTTTTATAGTGCGTTCAAGGACAGCTGAACAGAGTAGGGCGTCACAACACTCGCTAGAAATATTAGGTTATGATAATATTTCTAATACTTTTAATAAAAGCTTAGCCTATATATAATAGATTAAATACTCAAACTAAAATACTATAGTATCAGTGCTGCATAAGAAACACAGAACATGCAAAATGGTGGGTTTTCTAACAGTGGGTTTTCTAACAGTGTGTTACACGCCGAGAGAAAGCCAGGAGCAGGCATGCTAATAGCTAAGCTAGCTTTATACAACACTAAAGAATAAATGCTTAGTAAACTTTAAAAAGTGTAAATGGAACAGAAAGTAAATAAGCAGCTATTAAAAGGAAATTCAAAAGTAGATTAATACGAGTCTAGGGAGACTGTAATATAACAATAACTGTTGGTGTGTCAGCATTGTCAGTCAGTGCACGGCATGACCTGTAAGGAGAAAGCGGATCGATCCATGAATTGGTGGCGTTGATATCAGATGTAGTATATAATTGATCGATATTTTATATTTTCCCAATTATTTTTGTTGTCGCTTTTGTTAATGTCTACAAACTCACTGAATAATTGCTTGGACACAGAAAGACTTTGACGGGAAAAACAAATGATCTAAATGAGTAACTTTTGCTTTTGTTTATTTATTGTGTACTATTGACTTTGTTTTGATTTAACAATTGTATTAAGTTAAAGAGAATATTTAGCGCTGTAGACATATTTTCGTCTAACTTCACATATTGCTTCCTGTTGGTTAAGTATCTTACCCAATTCAGTACCAACCCTCTGATGCCATATCCTTCTAATTTGTTAATTAAGATAATATGATTAATTGTGTCAAATGATTTTGTTTGGTTAATAAACACTGTTGCTGCAAACTGTTTACAATCTATTGCATTGATAATGTCTTCCGTTATTTCGATTATTGCCATCAATGTTGATATGTTGGCTCTGTATCTGTATTGGCTGTCTGTGTTTCATTTTTGTTTATGAAGTTGTCCAAAAACACATTTTCAATCATTTTATAAAACTGTGGAAGTAAGCAAACAGGTCTGTAGTTTGTAAACTGGTGTTTGTCTCCAGTCTTATAAATCGGTACAACTTTTGCTATTTTCATTTTGTTCGGGAATTTGCCTGTTTGAACTGATAGTTTACTGATGTACGTTAAAGGTTCTGAAATCTTTTTAATACATGTTTTTATCATTTCCATATCAATTCCGTTACAACCAGTTGAGGTCTTAGATTTACATTTATTCAGAAGTTTGAATATTTCCTCTTCTGTCACGTCCATGAGGAACATCGAGTTGGGATTTCTGTCTATGGTGTCACTCAAGTCTTCAACTGACCAGGGATCTCGAATATTTTCCTCCAGATTTGGTCCAATATTTACAAAGTAATTACTTATCTACATCGTTCATATTGTCATTTTTTTATATTTCTGTCTGAAATCCGCAGTCATTGGCTAGTTGTTTTGGTAGCAGCTTAGCCAGCACGCTGTGTACACGCGATCACGTCTGCGCTGAACAGACGCCAGAGGCCTGGGTTAAAATGGTGTCAATGGTCTGTTGACAACAATGTTTCTTTTCTCCATATGATCCACTTTTTACAAATGTATTTTAGGAGCAAAATGAGAATGAAAGGGTTGAAATCCATATTCGCACGAGTGCTACTTTTTAATCTTTTGTAGTCGCACAACCTATTTTTAGTCGCAAATGCGAGTAAATTGGTCATTCTGTACTGCCCTGCCATGATTAAACTTGAGCCATTAAATAGGTGTACGGTTCATAATCCGATTAGTCGACTAATCGTTAAAATAGTAAATGACTAAAATTGTCATTAGTTGCAGCCCTAATACTGACCAATTTATCAAGTCCAATGTGTTCTTATTACGCAGACTTGCTCTCTTAAACCGATGCTGACACAGTGTTTCCCATAAACTGCCAAGATACCTGTGGTGGTGAGGGCGTGGCTATGGGCGTGGTCACCAGGACATCATCGAGTATATTGCATAATTTACTACAATGACATGATTTTCTCTAAAAAGGCTAAAAAAATGTATACTTACTAATTGATAATAACAGTTTTGTTTTAAACGTCCATCCATCCATCCATCCATTCATTTTACAATATAATTACAACACTTATTTATATACAGATTTGAATAATAAGTTATTCACTGAAATATATTTATTAATTGTGGTTCTTACAAAAAATATATCTTATAAAATATAAAAGCTAAAATGTCTCTTAAAGCTCTGCCCCTTTAATTAGTGCATACTAAATAATTTAACTTTAGCCTACTACTACAAGCATATTATTTACCAGCAACATAAAGTGAAACAGAGGCAGAGGTGTCCTGCCACAGTCAGTAACAAATAAACAGAAAACAGTAGTGGTCAAATACAAATAAGGCAACAAGAGAAGTATCCTACACTTCTCTTTTGTAAAGTAAATCTGAACAGCCTATATGGGCATCTACATCAACTATATGATTTGCCTGAGAAGCTGGACAGGACAAAAAAAAATAAAAAATAAAAATATTTGTGGCGTACGTAATTCTTTCGTGGCGGGCCGCCACAAATAAATGAATGTGTGGGAAACACTGTGACATAACATTTTCAGGTTTAAATCGGCCTGTTTAGTGTGTATTTTGTCTTGTAGTAATGTTAAATTCCTCAGTCACATGAAGCAGCATGAAACGACAATAGCAGCAATGTAAAACTACTGTATAATCAGTGATGGGCAAGCTACTTGGGAAAATGTAGTAAGCTAAGCTACACGTTACTCTTGATTAAATGTAGCTAAACTACAGCGGAAGATATCCCCGGAAAATTGTAGCAAGCTACACTACAAGCTACGCGGCAAAAGTAGCTTGCCACATCAAAGCTACATTTAACGGCATTTATATCTTATGGTCCCCCATGTATAATATCAATGTTAATGTAACTGTGAGTGTACAAATGGACCCAATAATGCTCCATTACTATTAACCATCTGTCATTTAGCTAGGGACATCCTACAACTACCTCTAGGGGTCCCTGCACCCTACTGTATGGTTTTTTTTTCAGTTTGCCTTTTCTTTGGCCCACCCCTGTAATTTTATAAATTTTCTCTGCCTACAGTAAAAAAAACAAAAACAAAAAACAGCATTTATCTATGTCTTGACACCCCCTTCCCCCAAAGAAACAACAACAATGACATGTGTCCTTTTTTGGGAACAGTTGGCAATGGTTATGTGCAGTAAAACTTTTCATGAACTCAACTCATCTGAATGTGTGTTGCTAAATGAGTGTTGGACGTCTTAGATGAAGAGAGCAGTTTAGTTTTATGTTATGATTTGGTTTAAACAATTAAAAACTATGTGTTTGGGCATTGTTTTCGCCAAACGCATACATTTCTTATTGTGGGTTTTCTGGGCCTCTTCTTCATAACTAAAGTAAAAATCTAATCTGCAGGAGAAAATTTTTCCACCATTTTTAAGTATGTTTCTTTTTTTTTTTTGAGTCGTCCATCTGTCTCTGACATGAGTGCGTGTCTGATATGATTTTGCTTCCTGGTTTCGATGACCCGCCTTATTATTGATTCATCACCAAGTAACATTTTTTTTTTTTTTAAAGAATTTTATAAACCTTTATTTATAAACTGCAACATTTACAAACAATCGAGAAATAATAATAATCAAAATAAGTACAAAAACTGAACAAAAACAGTACAAATCAGCGCCAGGGCATTGTAAACTCAATAAAGTAACTTAAATAGAATGCAAAATATATATGTATATATAACAAAGTGCAAAGCCATAGGCTCACACAAGTTCAGTAAATACTTTAAATTTGGAACACAGCATCATCGTTTTAACAGCTTTTTGGTTGTCAGAGGTAGAGAGTGTTTTAACGTAGAGTTCTAATTCTTTTTTAAAGGCACAAAAAACAGGTTGGATATCCAATCATCATGGATGTTCTCTGTATGTATGTATGGATGTTCTCATTCACCCAGGTCATTGGATTTTCTCCATATTGTTTTTGGCCTGGATTCACAGTCCATTTTCTCTCTTTTGTAGCTTGTAGTTTTGATGTACACTACTGTTCAAAAGTTTGGGGTCACATTGAAATGTCCTTATTTTTGAAGGAAAAGCACTGTACTTTTCAATGACAATAACTTTAAACTAGCCTTAACTTTAAATAAATACACTCTATACATTGCTAATGTGGTAAATGACTATTCTAGCTGCAAATGTCTGGTTTTTGGTGCAATATCTACATAGGTGTATAGAGGCCCATTTCCAGCAACTATCACTCCAGTGTTCTAATGGGACAATGTGTTTGCTCATTGGCTCAGAAGGCTAATTGATGATTAGAAAACCCTTGTGCAATCATGTTCACACATCTGAAAACAGTTTAGCTCGTTACAAAAGCTACAAAACTGACCTTCCTTTGAGCAGATTGAGTTTCTGGAGCATCACATTTGTGGGGTCAATTAAACGCTCAAAATAGCCATAAAAAGAGAACTTTCATCTGAAACTCGACAGTCTATTCTTGTTCTTAGAAATGAAGGCTATTCCACAAAATTGTTTGGATGACCCCAAACTTTTGAACGGTAGTGTAAGTTACAAGTTTTAAAGGCACAAAAACAGGTTGGGTATTGAGAAACTTACATTTATGAATATAAAACTTAGCCAATAGTATAATGAGGTTGCAAAGGTAAAATTCCTCTTCAAATGTATTTTCATACAGTGTAAATCCAAATAGCACATCTTTAAAACAAAGCACAAATTTGTCATGAATATTGTCCAGGATGAAGCGACAGATGCCCTGCCCCAGTGATCGAGTGCTTTAACAAGTCCAAAACAGGTGGTAAACAGTCTCTGGATGCATGTTACATAAGGTGCAGGTAACATCAATCCTTCTTGTATCTAACCATCACAGTCTTTACAGGCTAATAACTATGAATGATTTTTAAAGATATCTCTTTGACTTTGTTGGTAAGTAAATACCTGTTAGGAAGAGACCACGATTTGACCCAGCAGATGTCATTCACAACATTATTCCAGAGCGCAATTACATAGGTGACAGACACACAATCATTTTGGAATAAGCTGCGGATTTTTCTGTAATTTTTCTGATCAAAACAAAGTTTCCCCACAGGAGTGTCAAGTGGATCATTCACAATTTTTACAGCAGAAAGAGGAGATGAGTAAGCCCTGTACAACATAACAACACCTGTTGGAATGGCATAACATACAATAGCAAATTGTTTGGGAGTCACAGGGACCTTAAAATGGTTGAGAAATTATTGGTAATTAAAAAGTTTACCTTCCTGACTCACTAAAATAATATCATTATTGAACCAATTGTTGAGGAAAATAGATTTCCTTTTGTAACATACTGTATGTCTTTATTGTTCCAAATGAAGTATTTTGTAGGTGAGAAATTGTGCTTGTATATAAGAGACCATGCCAGAAGGGCTTGTTTGTGGAAGTTTGAAAGAGCAACAGGAATCCTATAAATGTTGTAGTTACACAATAACAAACATTTTAGGCCTCCAAGGTTAGAAAATACATGATAAGAAATGAAGTTCCAAATTGAGGTAGGGTCTTTCAAATAGTGTCTTATCCAATTAATCTTGAAGGTGATGTTTAGTGTAGTAAAATCCAGAAAGTTTAGACCACCCTGATTGTAATTGTTCATTATAACAGATTTCTTAATTTAATTTTGTTTTTCCAAATAAAGTCAACAAGTATTTTGTCAATAGTCTTACAGTACATATTTGTTGGTTAACATCTAAAGAAAAAGCCGCATACGTAAGCCTGGAGATACCTTCTGCTTTGGAAAGCAAGGTTCTGCCTTTTAAGGATACATCTCTCTGTAGCCATTGGTTAAATATTTTCTTAGTTTTTTCTACAATTGGAGTAAAGTTCAAGACCGATTTAGAACTCTGATTTTTAGTAATAAGTATTCCTAGGTAATTAATACTCTCCTTAATTGGAATTTTACATAGTCACATCATTTCACATCCCTTCACATCCATTAGTTCACACTTATTCACATTTAAACGGAGACCTGAAGCCAAAGAGAAAACATGAATCACATTCAAGGCAAGAGGAGTTTGAGAAGAGTCCTTCAAAAAGACTGTTGTGTCGTCAGCCAGTTGGCTGATAAATATTTCTCTGTCTAATATAGAGATCCCCTTTAAACGACTAGTTTTTATATGAACCGATAACAATTGGGTGGCTAACAAAAAGAAATATGGAGAAATGGAACATCCTTGCCGTATCCCACGTTTTAATTCGAACCTTGGAGATGTACCAGATTTTAGCTTTATCGAGCTATTACCGTTGCAGTACAAAGTCTTGATTGTTTTGCGGGAAAAATTGCAGAAGCCAAATTTGTCAAGTGTCTTGAAGATAAATTCATGTTCGATCGAGTCAAAAGCTTTGTAGAAGTCCAAGAAGAGAAGGAAGCCTTCATCATTAATGACCTCTGGGTAATCCAGTATGTCAAGTACAAGCCTGATATTATTCGATATGTGCCTCCCTCTCATAAATCCTGATTGTGTCGACTCAATTATGTCATCCAGAACCAATTTTAAACAATTAGCAAAAATAATAGTTTCAAATCTTATAGTCACCAAGTAACATTTTGTAAGTAACACTGGACGTGAGGGAACCCTAACCCTAACTCTAACCCTAACACCAAGTAAAACTAACCCTAACCCTAACCCAAGTAACATTTTGCCCTCACCTTAGCCAATTGTGACTCATCATACAAACACCATCATGGATGTTCTCCGAATGTATATATGGATGTTCTCATTCGTCCAGGTCATTGGATTTTCTCCATATTGTTTTTGGCCTGGATTCACAGTCCATTTTCTCTCTTTTGTAGCTTGTAGTTTTGATGTAAGCTACAAGCTACATGGGTCAAAAAGTAGCTAAGCTACATGAAAAACTACTTGTTTAAAAAGTATCTTGGCAGTAGCCAAGCTACTGGAAAATGTAGTTAAGCTATGTTGCTGCGCTGCATGTAGCTTGTTACTGCCCATCACTGTGTATAATTACACAACTTCACGTTTAGTGCAATGTAAACTTCAATATAAAAGCATGACACAGGGATAAAACATGTTTCTTTTGTTTTTGCAGAATCTTTGACGAGTTGGACCCTAAGCCACAGTGAAAACACAAGTGAAAGGTCCTGCGCTGTGGTGGGCCAGCTAGCTGTAAGTTCATTCCTGTGTTTTAAAATTTACAAAGTACTAATTGTGTTATCTGTTCAGTTGAGGCTCACGGTTTTTGCTAATTCTTATTTTGGATCAAATATGATGAGCAAGATGTTTAATTCTTAACCAAGTTTCCGGTAAATATTAGAATTAAAATCTAAGTATATGTGTCTATTATAGATGCTTTATATTGGCTTTCGTCCTGATACCCGATATGCCAAATGGAGGTGGGAAAACATATCCATATGGCAATACATCGATTTTTAATGTCTTAATATTTTAATATAGATTTTTTTCATTTTATTTTTAAGTCATATTTTCATCCATGTTCAATAAATTATTACTGTCATCTAGTGTACATACTGTATGTACAACTTTTATTTTAAGGTGTATTTAAAATTTATACATTGCATTTCACAATAATGCAATACTGTATTGTATCGTGACTCAAGTATCATGATCCGTATCGTACTATGAAGTCCTTTTCAATACCCAGCCCTAATACCGATTAGTGTTTCCCACAGACTGCCAATTTATTTGTCATGGTGAGGGCGTGGTCATGGGTGGGGTGGGTGTGTAGTGTCAATATGCTGTCATTGTATAATTTGCATTATTGGCTATGATGTATGTATTTTCTTTAAAAAGTTAGTTAGTTTCAGTTTATTACGAACATGCATACAATACAATTACAATGTAATGCATCACATATTTCCAGTTGTTTCATTACAGCACGTCCGAAAAGAAGTAGGAAGAAGCAGAGCTTATTTAATCCAACCCCTTTTCATATCTTAACAATTTTATCCAATTTCTTTGTTCTCTATTTGTAACAGAACAGTGAATAAATAAATGAGTAAATACATTAAATATACCATAAGTAAGTAAACAAATATTAGATACATAATAAATACTAGACATATAATAATATACACAATAATTAAAGTTCTCATTAAAAAATAGCTAAGTAATTTTTGGTTCACCCAGGAGATTAATGAGATTGTCTCATTTTTTTAAAAGGTTCAAGATGTTTATCATAATTGTTCTTCTGTGTACTTTGTGAACCCTTGTAGTTTGAACAGTTTCTTAAACTGAATCATGTTAGTACTTTGTTTGATTTCCTTACTTAATCCATTCCATAATTTAATTCCACATACTGATATACTAAAGGTCTTAAGTGTTGTGCGTGCATACAAATGTTTACAGTTACAATTTTCTGTAAGGTTATATTTCTCCTCTTTTGTTGAGAAGAATTGTTGTACATTCTTGGGTAGCAGGTTATAGTTTGCTTTGTACATAATTTTAGCTGTTTGCATTTCAATATTTTTGATTCAATAAAAGGGTTTGTGTGTTCTCTATATCCAACATTATGTATTATTCCAACTGATCTTTTTTTGAAACACCGTTAGTGAATAAAACATACGTTTGTAGTTTTCCCCCCATATTTCTGCACAATAACTCAGATATGGTAACACTAGTGAGCAGTAGAGAATATGGTGTGATTTTTGGTCCAGAACATATTTTGCTTTATTCATTACGATGTGTTTCTTGCTACTTTATGTTGTATATATTTTACATGAGATTTTCAGTAAATTTTTATCATCTATTATAACACCCAAAAATTTGTTTTCTTTTACCCTTTCAAAATCTACTCTGTCTATTTGTATTTGTGTTTGACTTTCTCGTCTACTGTTACCAAATAGCATTATTTTGTTTTACTAGAAAAGGCTAAACAAAACATTGTACATATATTTAAATACAAATCTGTGGTATTAGTTATTAGTATCAAAGGAAAAATGACTCATGTTTTCCCCATTCCATCACCATTGTCTGTCAGACAATGGTAATGTATAAAATACAGTAGTACCTCAATTTACGATCTTATTTGGTTCTGTCACGGAGGTCATAACTCAAAACACTTGTATCTCAACTCAAAATTGGTGCTTGGCCTCCCAAAACAGCACCATTTTAGCAAGTAACATGCCTTTTAAAAAGAAAAAAACACATTTTTAGACAAGAAATATTGTATAAAAACAATACAATCGAATGTAGTCCAAACAACTACAGTAGTTTTATGAAGTACTTTAATAATAATTTACAGTATTTACTTGGGCCATATGTGTCTGTGTATGTGTGCGGCCTCCCGTTCCACCTTGCGAAAATCAGACTCGTCACGACGTAATTAATGTTCAATCAGCGTTGTGCCTCTTCACACAGCTGGAAGTGCAGCCCAGAAGAACAAAATAAAGAAATATGACACTAGCATAGAAGTTGAAACAACATTTTGAAGGAGCAGCGGCTTTTGTTTCACTATCTGCTGCAGTGCACCGGTAATAATGCCCTGAATGCGGACTTGCAGGCACTCACAGAAGTGTTCATTAGTCCCGACTGGGAGAACAAACACACCCACTAATTTAATCAGAAAAAGGCATTTTTATATCTAAACATTTTTCAATCAGACTTTTTGTTTGTGTCTGCAAAGATTCGACTCTGATATGACATTTACTAAAAAACTCTGCATACAGACACTTTGTGTTCAAACCATTTCTGAGTTTGTGGATAAAAAAACATTGTGTTCCTGAAATAATCATTAAACTTGTTTTATGTGTTGGTACACATTATATTACAGTACCTCAAATTCAAACTGCACTTAAATGTAATTTTTTTCAATATATGCTACAGTATTTGAGTTTTAAAAAAACTCCTCAATGTGGGTCACGGCTGGCAGTTTATCAAAGCACTAGTGAGAAGCACTGATGTATACAAGTAATTCAAGGATACAAATAATAATGATAAGACAACACATTAGAAAGTGTTGTTTAGTAAATGTTAACTTGAAGTAAAAGTATTGTAGTATTCAGTATTTATTGCAGAATGCACTTTTTGATGACAAGCAAAATAACTTAAAGAACTTTGAGAGGAAAACAACTGGTCTTTCCTCCCACAAAATGTACTGAAAAAGAAGCAAAACCATGGCCCTAAAGGCGAGGTACAGACTGGAGCATGGGTTACCTGTACCGTTGCACCTCTAGTAAACACAATTATATATTTGAATAAAATGAAAGTTGTCAGCTGTGAGCATATAGAACCTCAATCAAACATGGTGGAAACGTCTGTTACAAGATACTGCAGTAATAAACAGTATGGATGCAACGGGACTCACTATAATCCTGCACGAAACAATCCGAGTTTAATTAAAAGAAATGGTCGTGATATCAATCGAGATCGGATGATATGAAAAAATGAATGGTGATCGGTTTTTCTTTGCCAGCCCAGCCCTAGTATTTACCTTGGAGAGTGGACTTCTACTGTATCTCCTTCCAGCTACTTCTCCATCAAACACACCATCAGAAGCTTTCCCATATTTTAATGGATAAATATCTGTAGTTAAGATGTTTTTTTTTACATCCTTGGCTGGCTTTATAGTCATTCTGCTTAAGTATGATGCATATTAGCAGTGATACGCTCATGTTTTTGATCAAGCGATGATTTATTTCTTTAGTCAATGAATCTCATCCACTTCTTCTTCTCAGCACTGTCCTTTACACTCACTTTCTTCCTTCCTGTGGTCGGAAAAACTAATCTAATGCTATCGAATAAGACCAGATGGTTTTTTTTGGTTCATACAGGGTTCACTCACTACGTTTCTATGCAATAAATTAAGTTAAATAGTTTGGTTTCCTGTACATGTGAACTCCCAGTGTCCATGCACTCTCTCTAATGCGACATAAGACGTGTGCCTCCTGTCCACTGGGGGGCGTTTATTTTATTTTAGTGCTGATAAATGTATTGATTATCCGGTCGACTATGACGTCACACCAAAACAAGATATTAAGATTAAGATTAAAATACCAATGATTGTCACACACACACTAGATGTGGTGAAATTTGTCCTCTGCATTTGACCCATCCCCTTGGGGAGCAGTGGGCAGCAGCGGCGCCGCGCCCGGGAATCATTTTGGTGATTTAACCCCCAACTCCAACCCTTGATGCTGAGTGCCAAGCAGGGAGGGAAACGGGTCCCATTTTTATAGTCTTTGGTATGACTCGGCTGGGATTTGAACTCCAACCTACCGATCTCATCTTTAGCCCTAAAGGCCAGTTCTTGCTGTGTTTGATGTTCACTGTAATATTGGCACAGATTACGAATATTCTGTCTCTAATAGCTCTGCTGATGTTAAATAGCAGACTGCATCAAGACAAACATGACACTACCAAGAAGGTCTCGAAGTTGCTGGACTGGAGGATGTGGGTCTGAAGCAAAGACTGGTGGGGGAGACCCAGAGAGTGGTTTTGAAGGAATTTTTGGACGGCGATTGGAAAGAAAACTTTGGAATGTTTTGAAGTTTATTCAATAAGCTCTGTGGACTGATGGAAGGAGTTTTAAGTTTGAAGGAAAATACAGTTTGTGCCTGCTTCAGATGGAGGTTGCTAACTTCCAACTTGCTATTTGTTGTGAACAATCTTGCCAGTTATGTGGAATACAGAGTTCTTGCTGACCAGTTGCCAAATGCAGCGTGAAGAGCTTTGTGTACGCTTTCTTCTTTGCCTTGTAAAATTCCTGCTTCATTCTCTTACGCATGAAGCCAGTATCGTACATTTCCTTCGCTACCTTTTTATATAAATCTCGGTTTCTTTTTTTCTCCCATCAATGCACTTTAAAATGTTACATTCTTTTCATTTCTAAAGCAAATAAACACTTTGGTTTTAATTCCAATTGTTGCCTTGAATGGGATCTGCTTCCCGGTTATAATCTGTGCGTTGAGACTGGCTTCTGCGTCAGCACACCCCTACTCGAGAAATCAGATTTTTAATCGCTTAGTCTATTTGTGTTAGTCCGCCTTTTGAAAAACCGAACACGATCAGATTAAGGTGCTTCCATGGGTTGTATGATGCTTATTAAGAGCCGAACTATTTGACAAATCTGACTAATTTAGTGCATGGAATAGTACTGACTAGGGTTGGGTATCGTTTGAATTCGAACGACTCCGATTCCGATTCCGATTCTTTGTTTCGATTCCGATTCCTGACGATTCTCGGTTCCGATTCTTCTTGTACCATGCCGGGATCAATGTGTTTGACAGGTAGTCCCTGAAAGGTGGTATGTATTTTGGGTTGAGAGTTTTCACCATATCCCTGCAAACATAAACAAACATGTAATGTTGCTGTTACTGTTTAGCCCAGTATCAATTAGCTTAGCTCTAACGTTATTGCTTAACTAACCTAAATGTTGGAGATTCCACCTCTGAAAAGGGATGCAGTCTTTTGACTATGTGTGCAGTGACCTTTCTGTGGCACTCTTCCGTCTGTGGCACCGACATCTTCCCCATTGCCGCTACGGTGAACGGAGTACGCTGAGCACATCGCGGAGCCTGGCTAGCAGGTTGTAAATTGTCTATGAAAAAATATGCGGGCTAATTTGTTAGCTGCCTCGACGTTGGCGCAAAACACATTATTTATTGCATATATATTGTTTTACTTACCGGATTTGGACTGCAATGCAGTCACCGAGGTGCCAGACTGGGCGTCGAAGCCAGAGGAAGAGGCACAGGAGGACGGTCGGCGCAGCGCGTCGAAGACGGGACACGCATTTATTTGTACTCGGAGGTGCTTCATCATGTTCGATGTGCACCCTCCTAAGCACGAAACAGTCCTGTCGCACGTGTTACATTTTGCCGATATTTCATTTTTTTAGTAAAATAAAGCCACACTTCGACCGCCGACGCCCGCTATCCATGCTTGACTGACTCGCTCGGCTACATAGGCTCGGCTATGCTAACACTTCCGGCGGTGGGCGCTTCTTTGTTGGTGTTTAGCGGCTTCTTCTTCCGGTCGGCGGACTTAATTCTTTTTTTCCGGTCGGCGGACTGGGTATCGAAACTAGGAATCGAAATTTAAACTTTTGAACGATTCCAGGAGAATCGGAAAGTTAGTCCCGGTTCCAATCGATACTCGATACTCGATACCCAACCCTAATACTGACTGTGGTATTTGCGGGAGTGCATTGTTTTGCTTGCAATTTAAAGCATAACAATTAGCTAATAGACAGCTTTTATCTCAAAATTCTCTTAAATGGGGTCACTTTTAAGTTGAAGTACTACTGTAGGTATGAATGATGATTCTCCAACCACCCATACCGTACCACACAGTGTCAACAAAAATGTGCTGGAAAGTTGACAATGAAAACATGGAAAAAGAATCTCACTGGACTAAATGATGCTGGGGAGAAACAGAAATAGAGTAGTATTGTAAATTTTTTGAATATATATTCCTTCTTTTTAGAGTTTGAAAAAGTGGAACACGCTTTCAAAGGCGCTTAGCTGTGGTGAGATTTAACATCCCCAACGTAGTTATTATTGATCTTAGGGACTGATCTACTAAAAATTTGCGTGAACTAAAACATGCACGCACATTTGATCTACTAAACATGTGCAATGTGTATTGCGTCTGTTAAGTGAGCAGATCAAGGAGAGCAATCGATTTAGCGTGTCTGTCTTCATGAATATGCAGAATATGTGAATATCACAATGCCCACAACACTGGGAGTTGAAGATACATCATATTATACAGCACGTTTAATGTGATTTATCAACATTGATCACCGTACTGCAAGCCCTATTTTGCGTTTTATTTATTATTGTTTTTTGTTATTGTAAGACCACTGAACAGAGTAGGATGACACAACAGCCGCCATAAATGATAAATAAACAATTGGAATATAGAGGAGACTGTTTATTTGCATCACAAATGAAAACAACAGAACATTTTGAAGTGCATCGATGGTAGAAAAAAAAAGAAACAAAGATTTATTTAAGAAGGTAGCTCAGGAAATGTAAAATGCCGGCGTAATTCGGACTCATGAACGAAATACGAATGAGATGAAAAAGAACGAAGCAGTTATATTACAAGACAAATAATAAAGTGAAGTGAATTATATTTATATAGTGTTTTTCTCTAGTTACTCAAAACGCTTTACATAGTGAAACCCATTATCTAAGTTACATTTAAACCAGTGAGGGTGGCACGGAGAGCAGGTGGGTAAAGCATCTTGCCCGAAGACACAAAGGCAGTGACATTGATAGCGGACGCGGGATTGAACCTCTAACCCTTAAGTTGCTGGCACGTCCGCTCTGCCAACCGAGCCACACCGCCCTATAAAGTGTACACAAACCTCTTCGCACTGCATTTGTTCACTCCAAACTGACTAACAATAAGTCTCTATTCCACACAAATGGCAAAATTGTCCAGAACAATAGCAAGCTTCATCTTGAACAATATCAGTTGCGGCACGAACGGTCTTTTCCTTCGATTTTAAAACTCATTCCATCAATCCACAGAAACTTTTGAATGAACTCAGAGACATTCAAACGTTTTATTTCCATGATTCTCCGTCCGAAAATGTCTTCGAAAAAACACTTCCATCGGCCTTTCTTTGCTTCAAACATTAATTTGCCCCGATACATTCTTGGTAGTAGCGTCATGTTCGTAGTGCAATCCAAGATCATTTCTTGATGCTGTCTGCTATTTAACATTAGCATAACCATTAGAGACAGATCCGCAATTGCCTAGTGTGACGTCTTAGGTCAACCGGTAAAGCAATGCATTAATACAACCTAAAAGGAAATAGGCTCCCCCCAGTGTACGGGAGGCGCATGTCATTTAACCAATAGTCACATTAGAGAGTGTGCATGGACACTTGACATCACACGTAGGTGTGGAAAAAATAAATAAATAAATCGAACTATTTGAGAAATCAGACTAATTTAATGCATGGAAATGTAGGGAGTGTCGAGAGGGCCACTTGAAACAGCGACTAAACTATGAAGCTCAAGCTAACAAGAACAATCCATACACCAATAACACATCTCATCTGCTTGTGTTGTTGAAAAACGACATCCTCGATGTAACATTATTGTACTAACATTGGTTGCAACTTGAGAGGCGCTTTCTTTTTTTTTTTACAGCATCAAGTTAGTTGCCTCTTTTCTCGTCAAGCTGAGAACAACAGCACAGCACACTTCCCCCCTTCACAATAATAGCGCGGTGCACCACACTGATCACAGTACTGCAACCACTCTCTTGCATTTGATTTATTATTATTTTATCAATTTTATATTTAAAGATGTTTCTATAGTGCGTTCAAAGACCACTGAACAGAGTAGAATGACACAACAGCCGCCTTAAATGATAAATAATTAATAACAGATTTTATTTGTGATGCACTTTTCATTTAAATACATCTTAAAGTGCTACTGTACAAACCAATATTTTAAAATAAAAGCTTAACCATAAAAACATATAACATACTCAGACTGAAACACTGTCAATGAAGCATAAAACACACAAAATATGCAAAATAGTGGTTGTTCTAAAAGTGTGTCTATGTATTTTAGTTATTTAAAAAATAACATGTTCAAAATATGTTTTTGTCCGTATAAGTACTTACTTTCTGAGCACATTCAACAGTACTGTGATCATTTTGGTCATGATAATAGTAATATGACATTTTCATAACATTACCTCCCTATTAATGAGATATGTGTTTTAGATATTACACACTTTCCTTTGTCACCTATAACACACATGTGGATGTTTTGTTCAGCTAGTTTTGCATATTTTTAGATTGTTTTTAGCATTCTAATGTACAAAATGCATCAGGGTGGCCCCCCTCATCCTTCAATTTTTCTGAATGTGCATAGAAAAAGTTTGGACACTCCTCAATTAAGAAATGCATGTGTATTTTGAAAAGCTGGCTTCTACCCAACTCAATGTTTTGCCCCATTGGTACTATGGGTGAAACATTCACTATCATCTTTGAGCAAATGGATGACTTATGGGTTGATTTGGAGCCATTAAACACTAAAGAGAATCAATATATTTCCTATATGGACAAACTTCTTGCAACATGCATTTTCTTGCACTGGATCATTCCAGCGTAATGTCAATGTTAGTGCTTGCGTGTCCCAGAGTGCAACTTTGGTATGTTAAAAAGAAGATTCAGTTGTAAGTTATATTAGAGGAGCGCTCTATATTGGCTAGAAATGGTGTCACAGAATCTGCGATGAGGTGGTGACTTGTCCAGGGTGTACCCCACCTTCCGCCCGAATGCAGCTGAGATAGGCTCCAGCACCCCCCGCGACCCCAAAAGGGACAAGCGGTAGGAAATGGATGGATGGATGGGTGTCACAGATTATAGTTGTGTGCTGCGTGTTCCACAACATAGCAAAACGCCACATGTTGGAGCATGATGCCATGGATGTGCAGTATGAAAACAGCGGTATGCACCACTTTTGCAATTGTTACCAATTGCACATGCATGTTCAATACATAACCCTAAACACACCCATTCATACCTTGTGCATTTTTTAAAGTTTAAATTAGATTCAGGTGTCTGCTTCCTCACATTCAGGCCTAAAATGATTTGGCATGCAAGTGCACTTCATTAAGCTGTGAATATTGGGCAAATATGTATTTTGAATTCTGCGCTTTGTTATTGGCTACAAAATAGTTGTACAGTGTGAGCTTCAAGTTCCTTGGATAGGAGGTACAGTAGTTGCACACAGCACACATTTTCATAACATGGTCACTACTGCCTAGTTTCTCTTGTTATATTCTTATTTTTACTGTTATATTTTTATTCTTATTGTTGCTTTTTATTTGTATTCTTATTGTTATATTTTCTATTTTATTACCGTTTATACCCCCCTTATTTACTTTTTCCTTTTTTAAATTCGATCTCAATTCTGTACACTGCTGCTGGAATTGTAATTTTCCTGAGGGAACTCTCTATCTATCTATCTATCTATCTATCTATCTATCTATCTATCTATCTATCTATCTATCTATCTATCTATCTATCTATCTATCTATCTATCTATCTATCTGTCTGTCTGTCTGTCTGTCTGTCTGTCTGTCTGTCTGTCTGTCTGTCTGTCTGTCTGTCTGTCTGTCTGTCTGTCTGTCTGTCTGTCTGTCTGTCTGTCTGTCTGTCTGTCTGTCTGTCTGTCTGTCTGTCTATCTATCTATCTATCTATCTATCTATCTATCTATCTATCTATCTATCTATCTATCTATCTATCTATCTATCTATCTATCTATCTATCTATCTATCTATCTATCTATCTATCTATCTATCTATCTATCTATCTATCTAGCAATGGGTATTAAATACCAGAGGTCTGGTTGCACTGTTCCTATTCTGTTGTCCTCCATTCTGTTGTCCTCCATTAAGACTAATCATGTATTAGCCAGTGTCCTGCGCCTTCAGTTTTTAAGTGCTCTCCACCGTTAACCTCCCTCCACCGACCCCAAACCTCCTCGGATTCCCCCACCAAGGATAGTTTTACAAATAATTGCATTGGCTTTATTTAACTTAAACTTAAATTAGGTTTGTGTTATTCAACTTGTTCCAAACTATAACCCCTTTGCAACTTCAAATGACAAAATGAGTGCATACTGGGCCAAAATCTGAACGTTACAAGACAGTGGCAGGAATTCCCAGTATGAAGTTGTCACAGATACATATAGTTCTTGCAGTAATGCCTGCACTAAAAGGAACTCTGAAGGGTGGAACTATCTTACTTTAAGCATTGAGACCTTGGGAGCTATTGTTGACAGAAGCTGCTTCATGTTCTATTGTGGACAACTCACTTGGGACTTTCTCATAGACTATTGTGGGAGCCAGCCTCCCATTTCCTATTTGAGCCAGAGACACCCGGTGCCTTGGCATCTGATTTGTCAGCCAAAAATTCCATTATACCCTTGTCCCCCTCACCTTTCCATGCTCTGGGACCATTGAAGCCTAACTCCCCATCCTCTGGCTTTCCCCCCTTTTCTCTGCACATTCCTAAAGCAACATTCAAGTGTGGAAGAGACTGTGCTTTTGCCAATGGATTGATGAGTGGGCAGCATGCCCATTGCAAGGCTTCTTTGATGAAGCTCTTTACAGATCGTGTTTCTGCCACCTGTCATTCAGCTTAGGAGGTAGTAAAGTGTGTGTATGTGCGTGTTTGTGTTAGAGAACGGGTGTATGTGGGGGTAGGGGATTGGGCAGGGGCTTTAGGGGGGTTGTGTTCCGGCAGTAATGAGTTTCACATTGTAGCTTTTTCTAAACATACCAACGCCATGTTTCAGCAAAAATGACAAGAAAACATGATCTAAGATCTCTAGGTATACACTATATAAAATCATGTCTTTTCAGCAAAGACATTTTATAATATAGCTGATGGATGACTCAAGGGGTTTTTTCAAACACATTCAACTGATTCCTTCTGGTGTCTGCTGGCATTTTATTTGAATGGTGTTAGTTTTTTAATTTAGGAGCTATATTATTATAATATACTGTATCAAGAAACATTTCTTGCATTTCCTTGTGTCACAGCGCACCTTGAGGGTGCTAAAAATAACTTCTGTTGACTAGATCATGCTTTATTATAATCAGAAATGGTAGTACATATTATATTGTGTGCTCCATGTCAACAACATGACAAAATACCACAGGTTTGACTATATGATGCCATAAATGTGGAGGGAAATGAGTGTTTCCATGGTGAGAGCCGGTATTGCCGCAGAATCATCATTTAAATAGGAGGGCCTGCACCACTTTTGCACTTTTTTAAAATATATGATTCACTGAAAGCGACAAGCAGTAGAAAATGGATGGATGGATGGATTTTATAATTCATTATTTGCACTTGTTCTCAATTGTATCTTACCACCCGCCTTACGCCATTTAATAGCGAACACTACACACAATTGTATAGTTTTCACACATTATTTAGTACTTGTTAATTGGATCTTAGTAGACAAGGCTAGGGCTGGACAATTAATCAAAATAACATTTTGGTTTCGATTATGGCTTCTCAAGATTATGAAAAAAAATGTCAAAAATAATAACATGATTAATGGGCCGCGCAACGTGCATGCAGATTCTCACACAACGCTAATATAAAATAGTAATCACTAAATTGATCAAAAAAGTTAGGCCAAATGATTTTTGCGTTCATAAAACCGTGGACAGACTTTACCGATTTGTCCAGAAAAACTAAATCCGCTGACAAGCGCAAAATAATATCAGCGAAATTTACATAAATGTAAGTGAAATGTTGTCATTGGGAGGAGAAGGTACAATTGTTTGGCAAATGAATGTGTCCAGTTGCGCTCATTTATCCCCGAAACACTCACACCAGTCCTGAACTAAACAAACAGTCTAAACTATGAAGCTCAAGTTAACAAGAACAATCCATACACCAACAACACATCTCATCTGCTTGTGTTGTTGAAAAACGACATCATCGATGTACGATTAATGCATGGACAAACAGTGGTCGCAACTTGAGAGGAGCTTTCCTTTTTTTTTAACAGCATCAAGTGAGTTGCCTCTTTTCTCGTCAAGCTGAGAACAGCAGCACTGCACAGTTCCCCCTTCACAATAATAGCACGCCACATCCGGTTTGACTGCACTAACAAAATAAAGGTTTCAAAAAAGTACCTTAAACAAGCATAAGGTACTTAAAGCACTTATTGATACATTTACAAAATGATTATGCTTCAGCTTGGACCTAAAATACTGGTCAAAGTTGTCCAAGGATGTATTGCACCAATTATTTATTTGCTTATTTGCATTTAGTTAACAAACATTTTATTAAATTTTATTTTACACAAAAAGCACACACTCTATGGTGGTAAAGAAAAAAAAAACAGAATTAAAAACAAAAGGAAAAAAATGAATTTTATTGTTTTATATTGCTATTTGTATTTAAATGTACTTCTATTATTATTTTACTTGTTGTGGTTTACTCGTTACTATTTTATATCCATTTTTTTAATTTTTTTTACTATATTTAAAGGTGAGTTTTGGTGTTACAATAAATACTCATGTTTTCAAAATAATGAATAATCGTGATTACAATATCTATCAAAAATAATCATGATTATTATTTTTGCCATAATCGTCCAGCCCTGTAGTGTACATATAAGACATAAACAAGACATATAGTACAGTAATATAGATTCACACACAAACACATTTATTCATCTTCATCTTCGAGATTATCAGCTCCACATGATATTGATAAGCCTTTGACGTGAGCAATGTTCAATAACAAGGGGGGGCATGCAATGCTAACAACACACAATGTTGACAACATGGCTAATGGTCGCAGCAGCAACTGTCAAGTTGTTCAAGTTTTTACAGAGCAACTTACGCCCGTGGTTTCAGCACATCAAAGCCCCGTTGTAAAAGTATTTTCACGAATTGGACTTGTTGTTGTGGGCATTTTTATGTTAAAGAATGCATTTATAAGCTTGTAAACAGTCTTGATGCTCTGACTATGAACATATTCTATTTATTGATGATTAATGCTACTGTCAAGTGTTAGCTTTCAAACAATGCCATGATTGACACATCAATGTATCAGTATGCTGGTCCGTGACTCTTTTTGTATTTTTGACAAAAGCCCATTCGTTGTTTGAATCGTTAATGTTTGGCTGACATTCTTGTCATTACGTGGACATATCTTTATTGATATTGAGCAATGAACATAGCTTCACAAACTCAACCCAGCAGTCCCCAAAAGGTTGATGTGTTTGAGGCCCAGTTTACAATAAGATTATCCAGGATAAATCCCACCTAACCTTATCCTTGTCCATTCACACACAATGGTCGTTTAAGACCCCCTCCCCGCCTCCGTCTGCCGGCACAATGCGACCTAATAAGCATGCGTGGAAAATGCGCATGTCACAGTCACCTCCAGTGTTGCTTTGTGTGCAAGTTCTTAAATTTAACTTATCTGAACAATATCCAGTGTTGTGGTATTTCAATTAACTGGAATCCAGTGTGCTGTGGGGCCCTATTGTAGTGAATCACACCTGAGCCATCATAAATTAATAAAATCTTTATTGGACACGAAAGTACACAATGTGACAAAGAACATTTGACAACAATCAATCTAGGGACCTAGATATCTGGTCAGGACACTCTTCACTCTTTTGCCTTCACCTTCATTGTCCATTCCTTTTTGGTGACTTTATATACTCTGGACCTAGACGTTGAGTCTGCCACATACATGTCGGACAATAACTGATACAGTCTGCTTTACCAGTCCAAATGCATTCAATGTTTTCCGTAGTATTCACTCGACGACCAGGTAATACAAAGCACACGCTACCTTTTTTATCACATCCACGGGAGCTCGCATTCTCATTGACTCTCCTTCGACAAATGGACAAAGTTTTCCGGTAAGTAGAATCACAGCTGACCTCGACATTCGAAAGTTCTCTTGCCGTCTGAGAAGTGTTGTATCCGAAATAGCTGCAATCGCTTTCTCTTAAGGTATCCATGTGTGATTTCCACAAGCGTCTGTACATGTAGAAGAAGGAGAAACACGGGCATGTCTGGATGACTCGCCTCCATATTTCTCCAGTGGTTAGCTCAGAGTTACGGAACCGCTTTATTATGAAGCTGGCTGTGGCGCGTTCTTTCTGACGTCACTTCCGGTGTGGGGCGCGGTCTTTCTGCCGTCACTTCCTCTCCGAACTCACTTTGTAAATGATCAATGAGTCCATACAAAGCTAAGAGCCGGAGATTCAAGAAATACACAGCGCACTTACCCGTGTGAAAATTGTGGCTGAAACGGGGCTTATGCTAAATTATTATTCGTTTAAGGGGTTATCTGGCTTAGTGTAGACATAGCCTAAACCTGCACCTTTGAACCTCTGGCAATCTTGATCCTCTTGGTGGTTGAAGTATTGTTTGCAGAACAGGCAGTCTTTGACAAACAGCATCCAAAACAATGATACACTCTTTTTGACCTTGCAAAAAATGTAGGGTTACGGTTATGGTTTTCATTATTAATGTCACCGTGTGATACCACATTTTCCTCCATTGTATTTACTACCTCTATGAGAAAATCCAGCTATATCTTTTCCTCCTTCACCACACTCTTTACCCTACCAGCTCTAATTGTAATTATGTTGATTTAACTTAGACACATGCGGCTCCCCTCCCTGCCATCTGAATGGAAGCTTATTAGTTTATCGTTTTATATTTATTTTCCCCCATTTCTCAGGGTCCCTGTCGGCATTTCCAATTACTCTTGTCGTACGGCTGTAATTGCCTCCATGCTAATGGCTGCTAGACAATCGTGCTAAATGAGGTGAGGCCAAGAGGCTAGGAGCCTGACTTCATTAAAAGCTAATGGGATTTTATAAGGGGGACTGAAGACCCAGCTCATCAAAAACAGGAAGATAGAAGAAAACAAAACAGATGGAAGGGGAAGAGCAGAATCACCACTATTCTAACTAACTCTTTCTTTTAAAAACTACTATTTTTAGAGAAATGCAATGCTACTTCTGAAAGATTGCTCTGTGATTTCCTAATAAAAGTTAGGTATATACAAGATTCTTCCAGCTTTCAAACCAACATTAAATGTAGCAATTATGTGTTTTGTGCTCTTGGAAAACGCCTCAAGTAAATTATTGGCACATTAACAACTCTAAACAGAGTGGATGAGCTTCTCCAAGCCCTCCCACATTTTCACACTTCTTTCGATTATAGAGAAGCTGTGATGGGTGCAAAGATTGGATGAATGGATGTGAAGACTTCTGCATACCAAGACGCATGTGTTGTAGACCAACAAGTACTACCAGAAACATGACAAGTAACCCATCATGAAGTAATTTTAACTGTTGGTTCAATGATGAAATGTTGAAATTTTATTATACTCTTGTGTGAAGTCTGGGTTAGCCGTCTACTGCACAAAGGGGTCAGAATATGAAAAACCCAGCTTTCTTGCCTAACGGCAGCTGTTTTTGTTTGTTTTTTGTCCTCATTAGTGCTGAAAAAGAAAGCTCAAAGCATGGAGGTGTGAGGAGATAGCTATAAAACCATTTTGCCTTTTTCTAAACCAGCCGCTTGAAATTTGCCCTGACTTGTGACATTTACCAACCTGTGATGTTAGTGGATATACTGGGTATAATTGTTTTGCTGGGAGGCCTCTGTGTGAGTCCACTTTTTTTATTTTTTTTTTTCACTTTATTTATTTTTTTATACAAACCTTACTCGGTCAAAAGACAGTATACAGAAGGATTTACCCAAAACTACATTTAATCGAGGAAACAGTTCCTTCAATATATTGTTGCATGGATATACATAGTCGTTTCAAATAAGGATGCAGACATTTTAATACCATGTAGCCTTTACTATACGTAGCTTTATATCACTGAAGACGTAGCAAGACACAGCTAATCAACTAACCTTTGAAATGCTTTGACCTCCTCGGTTCTGAAAGTTCTTCTTCGTTTTCCTCTCGTAGCTGGTCTGACTCTGGCTCGTTCTTGTAAGGTTGGATGCTAAAATCATACGCTGTTGCTATTTGTAATAAAAAGTAGCGTTTAGTTCTAACTTATGGTATCATTTGTACTGGGAAGTCGAAATTTCCAAGGTCCTAGTTGAACATTTTAACTAGAATGACCACCGAGGTCGGATTTCCTACTAGGAAAGTGTCACGGTTGGTAAAGCTGGTGGACCCAAATGCAGAAAAGACAAGCTGAATGAAACTTCAAGGGTTATTATTGATAAAACCAGAGGGAAAGGAGGGAGCTCGTAGTCCTTGGTTTTGCGGTCCAGGAGAGCAGACTGAGGCTAGCAGGCTGTGGTTAGCAGGCTGTGGCTAGTAGGCTGAGGCTAGCAGGCTGAGGCTAGCAGGCTGTGGCTAGCAGGCTGAGGCAGGCACACACGGCAGGTAGGGAACTGAAGGCAGAGGAAAACAGGAGTAAGATGAGAAGCCAAAAACACACCTTTTCGGGGTCTGCCTTCACCTCACCACTCTCAATGATGAACCCGAGGAACGTTGTGGACTGAACATGGAACTCACATTTTTCTGCTTTGATGTAGAGCTTGTTCTCAAGAAGGCGCTGGAGCACTTGTCTGACATGAACCATATGTTCCTCCAGGTTGCGGGAGAAAATCAGGATATCATCCAGGTACACAAAGACAGAGGGGTTAATCAGGTCTCGGAGGACATCGTTCACCAGAGCTTGTAAAACTGCTGGGGCATTTGTCAAGTCATAGGGCATAACCAAGTATTCGAAATGACCAAGGGGAGTCTTAAAAGCTGTTTTCCATTCGTCACCAGCTCGGATTCGAATCAAATGGTAGGCATTGCGAAAGTCTAACTTGGAAAACACAGTCACTCCTTGGAGGGGTTCAAAGGCAGATGCCAACAAAGACAGTGGGTACTTGTTTTGAATGATGATATTATTCAACCCTTGAAAATCTATACAGGGACGTAGAATGCCATCTTTCTTACCCACGAAGAAAAAACCTGCACCGAGTGGGGAATATGAGGGTCGAATAATGCCTGCAGCCAATGAGTCGTGGATGTACTTTTCCATCGCCTCTCTCTCAGGGCGGGACAGGTTGTATAAACGACGGTAAGGCAGGGGAGCTCCTGAAAGCAGGTCAATGGCACAGTCATAAGTGTGGTGCGGAGGGAAAGACAGTGCGTGTTGCTTGCTGAAGGCCTCTTCTAAGTCATGGTAGACAGGGGGAACCTTGGACAGATCTGGGGGCTCTGCGACAACTGGAGAGACTGTGTCCTCAGCAGGGGAGCGGGCAGACCGCAGGCAGGTGGAGAGACACTAGGAGCTCCAGCTCACCACTTTTGCTGCAGCCCAGTCAATGTGAGGATTGTGAAGTCTTAACCAGGGCTGACCAAGGACTACAGGAGCATGAGGAGAAGAGATTATGTGGAATTTGATTTGTTCAAGATGATTACCGGAGACAAGGAGGTGCACAGGTTCGGATCGGTGAGCGACATGGGCAAGGAGTCGACCAGTCAGGGAATTGGCTTGCAGGGGTGAGGGAAGTGGCTTGATGACAATGCCCACTTGGGAAGCAACGTCAGCATCCAAGAAGTTCTCATCCTCCCCCGAGTGCACCAGAGCAAAGAGAGACAAGGACTGGGATTGCCACCGGAGAGTAGCAGAAAACTGCATTCGGCATAGGGACTTAGGAGAGGAGACAGCCTGGCTCACCAGAACCCCCACTGTTACTGGTGAGCCTGCTCTTTCGACCGCATAGAACAGGTGGCAAGGAAATGGCCAGGTTGACCACAATAGAGACACATCCCTGCCCTCCTTCTGCAGAGGCGCTCTTCAGGTGTAAGGTAAGCCCGGCCCACCTGCATGGGCTCCTCAACAGGGGAACTGGAGGTTGAGGCTGTGCGCCTTGGCAAGTTGGGCTCGGCTGGCCTGGGTCTAAAGCTGGGGGGTTCCGATGACCTGCAAGGAACGGGGGGTCAGCTTGCCACTGGGCCATCTGGTCAGAGATGTTGATAGCTGCTGTAATTGCTTCGTCTAGGGACAGCTGCTCATTTCTCAGAGCAATCTCCCTTCCAATGACCCGACTAAGCCCATTCTGGAAAGCAGTGAGAAGGTCCTGGTCATTCCAGCCAGACTCCACAGCTAGTCACAGGCAATTTCTCTTACTGAGCTTCTCCCTTGACAAAGTCACAACAACTGCTGACCTGCTTGCTGCCCTTGTATGGGGTGGTCGTAGACCCGCTTCAGTTCTGCAAAGTGCAGCAAAGGACTGGACTGCAAGGGATCCTTGCTCACGAAGGGCATTGAAATAACTCAAAGTGGGCCCCTGTAGCAGGTTGGCTACATAAGCGATCCTGGCTGCCTTACGGCCAAAGCGAGAGGGCTGAGCATCAAAAGTAAGCTGGATCTGAGTTAAAAATTAACGACAGGTGCTAGGATTACCAGAGTACTTATCAGGCGGGGAGATGTGTGGCTCTGCAGCAGGGACGGCAGGTGGTGCAGGTGGTTCGGGCTCTGGTTGAGTTTGTTGATTGATGAGAGTGGTGAGCTGGGTGGAAACGCGTGACATCTGGTCAATAAGTTTCTGTAGTGTTGATCATGGTTTTCCAAACGCTGTCCTTGATTGGCAAGGGCCTCCCACACACGGTCAAAATCTGCTGGGTCCAGTATAAGGGCCAGATCGTTCTTTCACGGTTGGTAAAACTGGTGTACCCAAATGCAGAAAACACTAGCTGAATTAAAGTTTAAGGGTTATTATTGATAAACCAGAGGGAAAGGAGGGAGCTCGTAGTCCTTGGCTTTGCTTTCCAGGAGAGCAGACTGAGGCTAGCAGGCTGTGGCTAGCAGGCTGTGGCAGGCACACATGGCAGGTAGGGAACTGAAGGCAGAGGAAAACAGGGGTAAGATGAGGAGCCAAAAACACAAAAATGGCAGATTCGCAAGATTATCAAAAGTGCTAGAATTCTAGGACAAACTGGCGAGAAGCGTTACCACATGTAGCAAGGTGAACGATCTGGCGATCGTGCCGAGTGAAGTCCAAACATTTGTAGGCTGCAGGTGATGAGTTGATGGCAGGCAGGTGAGTGATTAGGGTGCTGGGGTCAGCTGTGCCAGGCTGAGAGCTGGAGCCAAGCCTACGTCCAAAACACGCCCACTCTCCCAAAGACACACACAGAGACAAACACATAAACACAGACAGAGACTGTGACAGGAAGGTCCTCACCACCCCCGAGTTAGCTTCAACGATGGCTACTCTGAGTGTAATCAATAATAGAAGCTTCTGTAATAACTGTCATTGGCATTTGGTGAATTTTTTTCACCCGTATACGAGCAGCGCCCCCGAACGGGACAAGCGGTAGAAAATCGATGGATATATATATATATATATATATATATATATATATATATATATATATATATATATATATATATATATATATATATATATATATATATATATATATATATATATATATATATATATATATATATATAAGAATGTTGAAAGATGGCACCTGATGGCCATAAGACAAAAATAGTGTTCATGTATGAACACTAGGGCTGCCAATTATGGCCAAAGTAATAATTAAGATTATTGTTATCAATATTGAAATCATTGTTAGGTAAAGCAGTGTTGGGGTGTGAACGTAATACCATCATGTAATTTTTTAATGTCTAATAAAAAGGTTATAGATAAACGTTATACATATATTTAAACACAAATATTAGGTTTTTTTATTCTTTAATAATATGAACTTGTCAGCTTTTTGTCATTACACAAGACTTTTATCTCTATTTTTACATTTTGATATAGGGAGTTTTTTTATTTTATTTTATTTTATTTTTTTAAGTTATGTATGTGCATGTAGATGCTGTATCGGGACAGATCCATTAAGAGTTTGAGCAGAAATATGTCATATAGGAATTAACTATACACAATAAAACATTAACAAAATGCTGTGTCACATGAATGTTTTTTTAAGTAATACCTTTGTGACATGAAAAAAACACAAGTAATGTAAAAAAACTTGGCATTTACTTTTTGATATCAAAAGAAAACACAAAGCAGTTTGGCTAATGAAGATGAAGTCTAATAAACAAGCTTTGTTCTTCTCCAACAACGCCTCCTTTTGGTTCAGTGCAACAGTTTGGCCAACAAAAATAAAGAGTGATACCTCACACATCGAATACACAATCTACAACAGCTTTCGTTCAGCTCAATGAGATGACAAAACATTTTAGCTCGTATTGATGTTATTGGAACACTGACAAAAAGTTAGCAGTTAAATAAAGGAAGAGTGAGCATCTCAGTAAACAAACTAAATACTTTATAAACAAGTTGTGACAACGTTCCCGACACATCGCCTGCTGCATGTTTCCTCACGTCAATACCTCTTAGTCACAGCAGCTGAAGGACGCTGTATTGGGAAATTAAACTAATTTTTCTCCTTCGCTGTATACTTTTAGTGTGGGGACAAGTGCGTCTGTCTCCAATATTGTACACACCTGTCTCCATCTAAACACAGCAGTGCGCTCTTAAGTGTACGCCGGGAAGCGAGGGAAAATGATGTTGAACCAAGCGCTTGGCTCCGTTTACTCCGAGGGAAAATCTCCCGAGCAAAGACTGTGTAGTTAGTCCGCCATGTAGGGTTGTCCCGGTACAGGTACAAAAATGTATTTTGATACTTTTCTAAATATAGGGAACCACAAAAAATGGCAATATTGACTTTATTTTAACAAAAAATCTTACGGTACATTAAACATATGTTTCTTATTGCAATCGAAGAACAATTTTGGCCTGAAATAAAATAGTCAACATACCAGACAACTTGTCTTTTAGTAGTAAGTAAACAAACAAAGACTCCTAATTAGTCTGCTGACGTATGCAGTAACATATTGTGTCATGAGGGACAAACAGCGAGAGACGTTTGCACAGTGCCTGTGTTTTTAAAGATGTAAATCTCTGTTGTTTTACAGTTCTCTTATGTATTTTAAAATGTATGTCTTAATGTATTATTTTTGAAACTGCTCTGTGACATGTGCTGTTGACCTCTTGGCCAGGTCACCCTTGTGAAAGAGATCTTGATCTCAATGGGTTTTCTTATCTGGTTAAATAAAGGTTCTAACATTTCTCATTCTATTATTTTGTCAAAATTATGAGGGACAAGCTGTAAAAATGGATTATTAATCCACTTGTTCATTTGCTGGTAATATGTGGTTATTTTCCGTTTCAACATGTTCTGTCTACACTTTTGTTAAAATATAATAATCACTTATTCTTCTGTCGTTTGGATACCTTACATTAGTTTTGGATGATACAACAAATTTAGATATCGATCCCCATACCAAGTAGTTACAAGATCATACATTAGTCATATTCAAAGTCATCATGTGTCCACGAACATATTTCCCGAGTTTATAAACATAAAAAGTAAAAAAAGATTTTGTAACGATAAAAAATAACGATGTAATCATAGTAGTATCGACTAGTGGCCTAGTGGTTAGAGTGTCCGCCCTGAGATCGGTAGGTTGTGAGTTCAAACCCCGGCCGAGTCATACCAAAGACTATAAAAAATGGGACCCATTACCTCCCTGCTTGACACTCAGCATCAAGGGTTGGAATTGGGGGTTAAATCACCAAAAATGATTCCCGGGCGCAGTGATGCCGGTGAGCTACGGTGTGTAGTAAAGCATGTTTAGCTATTCCTCGTACTTTATTTGTCGTCATGCAGGCGAGGATTAGTCATTTAGAAGTAGCTAAAACACTGCCGACAGCGGATGGATTTTAGCTGCTAGCTAGCTAGCCATGTCTTAAAGGACCTCTTTCTGATGGCGTTTCAGTGTTATAGCTTCATCGTTATCTTTAGTTTTTAAGCCAAAATGCGTTTCTGTCTACACACCGTGTCTGCTTGTAAGTAATCTGTGATTGTGCGCTGCCGAACATGCTCTTCTGCTTGTAAAACCAGCAATGTCATGACGTGACGATGCGCCGGCATGCCCTTTAAAAAAAAAAGAGAGAAAAAAATTGGGGAACCGGTACTTTTCAAACAGAATATAGTGCTGTTTTTGATTCATTAGTGCCGCAATACTATACAAGTACTGGTATACCGTACAACCCTACCGCCATGATTATAAAGCCAAACAACGCTAGTGCGCAGGTGCCTGACTTTGGGTTGCCTAAAATGCGGGTTTTTGGTAATTAAAAAATTAGACGTTATTACTAACCATCTGGAATTATATCGCAAATCATCATTATACCGTTTACTGTTACATCCCTAGTCTATTAACAAGTAAAAAGTCAAGGGCGTTCACGACAAGTTCTTGCCACCGATGTTGGTCAATTTTTTAGGGCATTACGAAAAATAACGAGGGTGGTCTCGGCAGTTGCCACGGTTGCTGTAATTAAATCAGAGCCCTGCTAATGTTATTGTTTTTTAAAAAACTATTTTTTTCAGTTTTTTGTATGTTTCACATCGTTAGCAATTAAGGTTGCAGAAAGATCACATATTTTCCAGAAGTTTTTTATATTCAGATAGAGCAAGGCGTAAGAATAGATTTTGTGGTAATGGCCATCTTGATTTGTGACCTCCTAAATGGAACGCTCATTACTCTGTGATGTCATCCTCAGCTCTGACTTTCAACCTCCGAGGTTAAAAAAACACAGCAATATAATTTTTGGTACACATGTTTACTGCTCTGCGATGAGGTGGCGACTTGTCCAGGGCATACTTGCCAACCTTGAGACCTCCGGGGGGTGTATATTTTAGTGTCGAGGAAGAGTTAGTGCTGCAAGGGGTTCTGGGTATTTGTTCTGTTGTGTTTATGTTGTGTTACGGTGCAAATGTTCTCCCGAAATGTGTTTGTCATTCTTGTTTGGTGTGGGTTCACAGTGTGGCGCATATTTGTAACAGTGTTAAAGTTGTTTATACGGCTACCCTCAGTGTGACCTGTATGGCTGTTGATCAAGTATGATTTGCATTCACTTATGTGTGTGTAAAAGCTGCATATATTATGCAACTGGGTCGGAAGTAAGTGTATGGAGGAAAAGCGGACGTGGTGACAGGTTGTAGAGGACGCTAAAGGCAGTGCCTTTAAGGCACGCCCCCAACATTGTCGTCCGGGTGGAAATCGGGAGAATAGTTGCCCCGGAAAAATTTCGGGAGGGGCACTGAAATTTGGGAGTCTCCCGGGAAAATCATGAGGGTTGGCAAGTATGGTCCAGGGTGTACCCCGCCTTCCGCCCGAATGCAGCTGAGATAGGCTCCAGCACCCCCCGCGACCCCAAAAGGGACAAGCGGTAGAAAATGGATGGAGGGATGGATGTTTACTGCTAAAACTACAAACGTGGTTTGCGTGCCGCAGACACAGTCGCAGCCAGCTGGAGGGGGCATGACTTGGAAGGGATTCATTTGCATATAATAACAGGTCATTTTCAGAGACACCCTGATAAATGAAGCTGGGTCTTAAAAGCAATTTTGACCAAAACACCACCATTGCATGTTATGTAGACCAGGGGTTCATAGCAGTTTTGATCCCGGGGCTCAACTTTTACACTCAAATATTAACACTGAAGTAGTAATCTAACCTACTTGCAGTTTATTACGATAAACCTAAACCATGTGTTAATGACAAATATTATTGTCAAGGTAGGTCAGACTGATTACAAAAATAAATACTAATCAAAGATACTGCAAAAGAAGGGACTCATAAACACTGATTAAAAATAAATTGTGCTAAACAGTGCCATATATATACATTCTAACTACATTAATAATATATACTAATAACATATATGTTTCTTAACTGTGCATCCATCCATCTTCTTCCGCTTATCCGAGGTCGGGTCGCGGTGGCAGCAGCCTAAGCAGGGAAGCCCAGACTTCCCTCTCCCCAGCCACTTCGTCCAGCTTTTCCTGGGGGATCCCGAGGCGTTCCCAGGCCAGCCGGGAGACATAGTCTTCCCAACGTGTCCTGGGTCTTCCCCTTGGCCTCCTACCGGTCGGACGTGCCCTAAACACCTCCCTAGGGAGGCGTTCGGGTGGCATCCTGACCAAATGCCCGAACCACCTCATCTGGCTCCTCTCGATGTGGAGGAGCAGCGGCTTTACTTTGAGCTCCTCCCGGATGACAGAGCTTCTCACCCTATCTCTAAGGGAGAGCCCGCCACCCGGCGGAGGAAACTCATTTCGGCCGCTTGTACCCGTGATCTTGTCCTTTCGGTCATAACCCAAAGCTCTTGACCATAGGTGAGGATGGGAACGTAGATCGACGGGTAAATTGAGAGCTTTGCCTTCCGGCTCAGCTCCTTCTTCACCACAACGGATCGATACAGCGTCCGCATTACTGAAGACGCCGCACCGATCCGCCTGTCGATCTCACGATCCACTCTTCCCTCACTCGTGAACAAGACTCCTAGATACTTGAACTCCTCCACTTGGGGCAGGGTCTCCTCCGCAACCCGGAGATGGCACTCCACCCTTTTCCGGGCGAGAACTATGGACTCAGACTTGGAGGTGCTGATTCTCATCCTAGTCGCTTCACACTCAGCTGCGGACCGATCCAGTGAGAGCTGCAGATACTGGCCAGATGAAGCCATCAGGACCACATCATCTGCAAAAAGCAGAGACCTAATCCTGCAGCCACCAAACCGGATCCCCTCAACGCCTTGACTGCGCCTAGAAATTCTGTTCATAAAAGTTATGAACAGAATCGGTGACAAAGGGCAGCCTTGGCGGAGTCCAACCCTCACTGGAATCGTGTCCGACTTACTGCCGGAAATGCGGACCAAGCTCTGACACTGATCATACAGGGAGCGGACCGCCACAATCAGACAGTCCGATACCCCATACTCTCTGAGCACTCCCCACAGGACTTCCCGAGGGACACGGTCGAATGCCTTCTCCAAGTCCACAAAGCACATGTAGACTGGTTGGGCAAACTCCCATGCACCCTCAAGGACCCTGCCGAGAGTATAGAGCTGGTCCACAGTTCCACGACCAGGACAAAAACCACCCTGTTCCTCCTGAATCCGAGGTTCGACTATCCGGCGTAGCCTCCTCTCCAGTACATCTGAATAGACCTTACCGGGAAGGCTGAGGAGTGTGATCCCACGATAGTTAGAACACACCCTTTGGTTCCCCTTCTTAAAGAGAAGAACCACCACCCCGGTCTGCCAATCCAGAGGTACCGCTGCAGAGTCTTGTCAACCAAGACAGCCCCACAGCATCCAGAGCCTTAAGGAACTCCGGGCGGATCTCATCCACCCCCGGGGCCTTGCCACCGAGGAGCTTTTTAACTACCTCAGCAACCTCAGCCCCAGTAATAGGAGAGCCCACCACAGATTCCCCATGGACTGCTTCCTCATAGGAAGAAGTGTTGGTGTGATTGAGGAGGTCTTCGAAGTATTCCCTCCACCGATCCACAACATCCGTAGTCGAGGTCAGCAGAACACCATCCTCAACATATGCGGTGTTGATAGTGCACTGCTTCCCCTTCCTGAGGCGGCTGATGGTGGTCCAGAATCGCTTCGAAGCCGTCCGGAAGTCGTTTTCCATGGCTTCCCCGAACTCCTCCCATGTCCGAGTTTTTGCCTGTTTCTTAACTGAACTATCTAAATACAATTACATTGGAAATGAAAATACAGCTTCACAACTTTATTGATAATTTTTGTGCTTAAGAAACTTCTCTATGGCTTTAGCTCCAGATTTCTTCTATTTGTTTGATAATGTCATTAATGCCACAAGCGCTGGAAAAGTGTATTACAACTGAGTACCGCTGCAGCCCATACGGAACACGGCTGAGAAACAAATATTTGGCAGTCCTTTAGGGGCGAACACGACCCAACAATGGGCTTTGGCCCTATGGTTACGGAACATTGATGCAAACGAAGTGTTTTCGATTTCATAAGACAAACTAGTAGAAAAACACTTTGAAGAATGTACAGAACACAAATTGTCCTTAGGCTCCATGGAAAATGACAATCAGAAAGTATTGTTTTCATTTTTTACATTTTTGATTCTTCCACAAAATCCTCCAAAAAGGTTCTTCATCCAGGCTGCTAATCAAGCCTTCAGTGTAGTAAGTAATGGTTCCCCCTGATCTGTCTGACCTTGAAATTCACTGAGCCATTCATCTCAGTGAAATGGTTGTGTTCCCTTTGGATTTAAGTGTCATTGTGAAGTTTCAAGATGAGTTACCCCATACTTTAATTTGCTACACCATCTTAACGTTGACATGGCTTGTCTGCTGTTGGTTTCAGCTCAGTGCTCTTTTGGGCTCTTGCAGATGAGAAACCTGCCAAATTCTATTACACGCTGAATAAACCAACGCATTCACCTGTGAGCCGAATGGATGCTGGAGTCAGATGGGTAATGGATAGTGTTAGGTGGCTGTATTATAACCATAGCCTCCACTTGGGTTAATTCCCTGGAAGTTAGGAGGACAAGTAATAGTGCTTAACCCCCTTTAGATAGGGGTAAAATAAATGGGTCTGCTCTTCAAATTACATTAAATTACGTGTTCAAGCTCATGAAACTGCAGTATGTCAGTAACCTAGTTGTGTTTAATTAGATTGTTGGTTGGAGCAAGCTTTAGTTGGCCCAGTGGCACAATAAAAAATGAAGTTAGGCCATGTCCACACGAACACTTTAAAAAACAATCAATAGAACGTTAAAACAATCTCCATCCACACAAGTGTAGTTTCAAAACATTCTGTGTCCACATGCAAACACATTCACCTGCTGTCATGCACATTGTGTCCAATCAGAAGCCTGGAAAAGCAGCCACAGTTGACTTTGTGGCATTATGTCTCTGTTAATGTGATAATATAATATTAATTGTCATAATTAATTGTCATAATTAATTGCCGTTATATGATATAAATGATATACATTTGGGTGATGATAGAGCTTTTATTACTATTATTATATCTTGATAATGCATGTTGATGACACATTATAGCTGTGTCCCGAATATTTGGCATGGACAAGCGAACGAATGGGTCCTCAACGCAATATAGCGTTCTCGCTTGAGAGCTAGCAGCTAACGTCCCTCCACAGTGTAATGCCACTTCGAAGTCAATAATCATCGCTTCCATGGCGGCAAATAAAGTATGTTTTTTACAGGTATCACTGGGGGATGAGGAATAGCTAAACATGCTCCACCATCTCAAATACGTGTGACGCTGGGGAACATGCTTTATTAGTATCATGCAATATCATGCTTCAAACTTTTGTAAAGTTGTGTACTGCTAAAACATGCTCATTGTAGCCATTAATCCTGACCTCTTCATTTTGATTTGAAAAAAAAAATCAGCACAAATAGTTTTCTTCATTTTTGTTTTGTAGGTTAAAGTGTTTTATATATTGTGCTCCTAATTTAATGTTGCTGTTCCATTTGATTTTTTTAATTATTTATTGTCTTTATTTAATTCTATTTTTTAGCATCAAATGGTGAAGCTGGGATAGGCTCCAGCCCCCCACTAACCCGATAGACAAGCAGTAGAAAATGGATGGATAGATGGATGGTTCTACTCAGTCAATTAAAGATTTAGTTTTTGCATTTCAGGCAAATTGATGCACTTTAAATCTTGTCTGTTAAAGACTAAAAAACAATGCTAATTAAGTTATTTTTTGTTGTAAGTTGATCTATATTTATTCATCTTTGTTTTTTAAAATGTTATGAAGGATACAATGTAATGCAGAGGTGTACTGATAACAATGTTATTGACAAATGATACTATTTCATAGTCACGGCGGAGAGTGGGGGGAGTGAAATGATTTCTTCTTCCTGGGGGGAAGGTCGTAACAGAAAATAATTGAGAAGCACTGCCACAGGGGGACACAATAAGCCATGCTAGCCAGCAAGCTAGCACTCTTGAATGTAAACATAAATGGGTTGATCGACACAAATTAGGGCTGGACGATTATTGCAAAAATAATAATCACAGCTATTTTGATTGATATTGTAATCACAATTAATTACACAATTATTAATTAATTTGAAAACATGAGTTCATATTGTACCAGCAAAACTCAACTTTAAATATAGTTTAAAACAAACCTGGATATAAATGACCGTAATTTCCGGACTATAAGCCGCTACTTTTTCCCCTCGTTCTGGTCCCTGCGGCTTATACAAGGGTGCGGCTTATTTGTGGCCTGTTCTTCTCCGACACCGACGAAGAGGATTTCGGTGGTTTTAGTACGCAGGAGGAAAACGATGACACATTGATTAAAGACTGACTTTTCATATACCGGTAGGCTGGTTATTTTGATAACGTACAGGCGAGCACTTTGTATTACTTTGCACCGTTGTATTATTTGTACTCTGCACGAATGCTGTTCGCCATGTCAAAGATGTGAAAGTTTGATTGAATGATTGAAAGATTTATTGTTAATAAATGGGACGCTTTGCGTTCCCAAACAGTCATCTCTGTCCCGACAATCCCCTCCGTGGTAGCAGGAACCCCTATATACTATGGTAATTACACATCAAAACCCTGCGGCTTATAGTCGGGTGCGGCTTATATATGGAGCAATCTGTATTTTCCCCTAAATTTAGCTGGTGCGGCTTATAGTCAGGTGCGGCTTGTAGTCCGGAAATCAACGACAACAAATACAATAATATTAATAGCAATAAGAATACATTTAGTTAAACACAATAGCAATACATACAATTATAACCGTATTTTTCGGACTATAAGTCGCAGTTTTTTTCATAGTTTGGCCGGGGGTGCGACTTATACTCAGGAGCCACTTATGTGTGAAATTATTAACACATTACCGTAAATATAAAATAATATTATTTAGCTCATTCACGTAAGAGACTAGACGTATAAGATTTAATCGGATTTAGCGATTAGGAGTGACAGATTGTTTGGTAAATGTATAGCATGTTCTATATGTTATAGTTATTTGAATGACTCTTACCATAATATGTTACGTTAACATACCAGGCACGTTCTCAGTTGGTTATTTATGCGTCATATAACAACACATTATTCAGCGTGTTGTTCACTATTCTTTATTTATTTTAAATTGCCTTTCAAATGTCTATTCGTGGTGACATTTCCCCCAAAAATGCGACTTATACTCCAGTGCGACTTATATATGTTTTTTCCCTTCTTTATTATGCATTTTCGGCCGGTGCGACTTATACTCCGGAGGGACTTATACTCCAAAAAATACGGAAACGGAAAAACAAAATGTTATTCCGTTTTGTTTTTAATTCTGTTTTTTTTTTACCTTTTACAAGTATTTTACCACAATAAAGTGTGTGCTTTTTGTGTTTGTATTTCAGGTCAAAGCATAATAATTTTGTAAATGTATCAATAAGTGCTTTAAGTGCATTGTGCTTGTTCAGTTAGCTGAAAGTGAAGTGGTGAAACAAAAAGAGCAGGTGCTTTGTAAATTCGATAAGACTCCAGAATGTGTTGTAGAGGGCTAATGAAGGCTACAAAATATTTAGAAGCACACAAAATAGAAAGATAGCACTTACCTTTGACGTCGAGGGCGCAGAGACAATCAAGCAGCAGCAAGCTGCAATCTCAGTTAGACATGTACATTATCTCTTTAAAATCAGTATTACACAGAGCCCAGGAAACATGAATTTTTTTAGGTGCCTAAAAAAAGCATTTTTATTATTATCAAATATTATGATTACATTAGTGTGTTGTATGATCTCAAAATAATGCTATTGCTAATATTGTTTATTACCAGTAATTTGTGGAACAATATATCGTCCTGCAAAATTTGTTATCGCCCCAGTTCAGTTGTAAATAAGATTTAAAAACATGAGAACATCAGGGTTTCCCTCCGCTTGAAATCTACATGTAGTGGTGGAGGCGTGGCCAATGTGACACCATCATTTATTTAGCATAATTGTTGATCATGCATATAAATATATGTATATATACATATTATCGATACATATATAATAAAAATAATTTATATACATTTGAAAACAAGTCTGTGTTATTAATAATTCCTATTAGTAACACAAGCTGTATACCAGTGGCAGCTGCTGGTCTTTCAAGTAGGGGAAGCTATTTTTCAGCTTCTCTTTAAACATAAGTATAGTCTACAATAATAGATAAAATATATTAACATGCTAGATTTTACAAAGAAAACTTCACTTAAATAATTATGTCTCCATATTAACGGAATCAGCACCTCCAAGTCCGAGTCCATGGTTCTCGCCCGGAAAAGGGTGGAGTGCCATCTCCGGGTTGGGGAGGAGAGCTTGCCCCAAGTCTTGTTCACGAGTGAGGGAAGAGTGGATCGTGAGATCGATAAGCGGATCGGTGCAGCGTCTTTAGTAATGCGGACGCTGTATCGATCCGTTGTGGTGAAGAAGGAGCTGAGCCGGAAGGCAAAGCTGTCAATTTACCGGTCGATCGACGTTCCCATCCTCACCTATGGTCATGAGCTTTGGGTTATGACCGAAAGGACAAGATCACGGGTACAAGCGGCCGAAATGAGTTTCCTCCGCCGGGTGGCGGGGCTCTCCCTTAGAGATAGGGTGAGAAGCTCTGCCATCCGGGTGGAGCTCAAAGTAAAGCCGCTGCTTCTCCACATCGAGAGGAGCCAGATGAGGTGGTTCGGGCATCTGGTCAGGATGCCACCCGAACGCCTCCCTAGGGAGGTGTTTAGGGCACGTCCGACCAGTAGGAGGCCACCGGGAAGACCTAGGACACGTTGGGAAGACTATGTCTCCCGGCTGGCCTGGGAACGCCTCGGGATCCCCTGGGAGGAGATGGACGAAGTGGCTGGGGAGAGGGAAGTCTGGGCTTCCCTGCTTAGGCTGCTGCCCCCGCGACCCGACCTCGGATAAGTGGAAGAAGATGGATGAATGGATGGATTAATTGAATGAAAGTTGAACAATGCTTTGGCAGTGTTTTATATTTCAAGATTGCTGATTCGCTCATTTTGCTGTCAATCCAAAAAGGGATTCAGCCCAGACAAGTTATCCCATAATAATGACGAAGCCCGGTGACCCCCTTTTAATCACCCTTATTCATTCGCTCACCTTCCGTGGGCGGGACAAAGTCGAGTATTTATCAAATGATTGTCTCGTTTGGATGCAGCACTGTGACGCTTCCACACCGATGAAAAATGTTGCGAAAGCTGTCGCCAAAGTAGCTGATTCTAAACAAAAGTTAAACGCATTCTAACGCATTTAGTCTATGAAATGCAAACACAAAAAAACATATTTGACCATTTTTAAAATATTTTTAAGGGAAGCTGAACTTCCTTTGCAGTCTTTAGCAATCACCACTGCTGTATAGCTGACGTCACATGTTAAAGTACCAGTAGAGTGGACAAACAAGCTGACTTTATATGCTTAATTGTGTTTCATTCTATCCATTAAACCATATCCATTAAACCATATCCATTCATATTTGTGATGATTAAACTGTGAAAACACAGTTTAATCATCACAAAATGCCACAAATTCAGTCAGCCATTTTCAATATTCCGCTCCATATATCTTTGGCTATTTCCGGAGATTGACGGAACGCTTTTGCACTATGACCATAGTATCAGATCAGTCATAAGGGAAATATGCAAAAATTAGACAGAGATGTGCTTTATGACATTCACAATTTCCATATAAGACAAGAACACATGTTTGTCTTTTTTTTTAATGCATTCTAAATCGTAAATAAATAAATAAAAAGTCCACTAACAATAAAGTCAAGTCACCACACAATTCTATTTAGCAGTTACTTTAATATTATTACATTCACAATTGGTGTAGTTTTCTGATATTGTGAAATTGGTTGCATTAAAGCCAGTAATAGTAAATATTGGGTGGGATATCAATTGGGATAACATAACATTATTATTATAGTATAATTATTTGCAATGTTGGCCGAGGAAATAATCACAACATCTGCAGTTTCCGCACATGAGTTTATTAATTTATATAGTTTATAAAAATACTTAGTTTTTAAATGATCATCAAAACCGGTATATACGTGTGTTGTGTGATTTATTTTTGATCTGTTGTCCTTTAAATTTCCTTGTCCAAGTGGCTAAATTTTTTTTATTAGTTTACTTTTCTGAGAAACAACATTTTCTAGACTGATATAAAAAATTACCACTTTAGAGGACGCTGCTTCCCATAATGTAGAAATGGAAATACACTAAACTGTACATTATTGTTACACTTGTTACACTGGATGCTTGCATTGTTACTTTAAGGACATCAACTCTAAGTTATTCTTATAAATATGTGCTTGAAACAGATGTTCTTACACAATTATTTGCACTTAGAAATACTTGTTTGTAGTAATCATTACTATTAGAACATTTGAGCATTATGTTTGTGTTCAATTACATGTGTGTTTATCTTAAACATGTCTGACCCTTAATTTTACACACTATGACATTTTTACCAAGCTTTTTTTTTGGACATATAGCACAATAATATTGTACCGTGGACTTAATACTGTGATGATATAGTACCGTGAGAGTTGATACCATTACTTCCCTAAAAACCCCCAACAAAAACAGAAGGTAAACACAAGATCCAATTAATCATTTATTAAAGTAAACATTTTCAAATAACATGGATGGATGCAATAGTACCCAAAAAACATAAATAACTAATATCGGTACATTGATGAACACATTTACAATACCACACATAAAGACGACATAATTAAGTCAACCTCTTGCGGTCTAAAAAAGTATATTAAAAGATGTACATCTTTACTTCCAAACGTTGACAAAAGCTCCAGGCACAAAGCCGTCTGCAAAGAGCACAGAGGGCGATCAACATTATGATAGTCATGGCTTCCTCCCACCTCCAAAGACATGCACCTGGGGATAGGTTGATTGGCAACACTGAATTGGCCCTAGTGTGTGAATGTGAGTGTGAATGTTGTCTGTCTATCTGTGTTGGCCCTGCGATGATGTGGCGACTTGTCCAGGGTGTACCCCGCCTTCCGCCCGATTGTAGCTGAGATAGGCTCCAGCGCCCCCCGCGACCCCGAAGGGAATAAGCGGTAGAAAATGGATGGATGGATGGATGGTCTCGTATTTTAACACAAATGTATATCACTACTGTCACCCAGCTATTTTAAATGAATAAATAAAGCTATACTTACATTTTAGAGTAGCTTATTTCGCCCCATTCAGTCCCGCCATGTTGAAAATCATTTTCAGAGTTGAGTGCGCAAAGGATCTCGGGATATGAAAGGACGGGAAGTGTACACGGATGCACACTTTCTACTAATTGGAGAAAAGGACACTTTTGTCGGACCAATTTGAAGGACGCTTGGTGTTTTTTAAATTGGGACAGCCTTCGCGCATCGCGATGTTGTCAGCAGTTCACAAATACGAAGGATGCAGCCGCCAAATTGAGACATTGCACTTTTGAAATGATGGAGCACTATTGTGACATCAGACTAGGACGAGTCATAACTCCATTCAAGCAGTCTATTGTACAGTACACTCACACACTTCAGACAGAGTTTAAAACTCTTCACCTTGGCCAGTGTTTATCAGGGAAAAAGTATGTGGACAAGAGGAAAAAACACCAAAAAAAGTATGAGTTTATGAAGTTCGTGTGGCCATGGCCTAAATGATTGTGTTTGACCAACAGCGCAGTAAATAATACTACACAGGGCTGTAAGCTAAGCTTTTTCACTTGTAGCACCGGTGCTACTAAATGAAACAAATTAGCACAGACATGTTTTTGTAGCACAGAAAAAGTTTAGTGGCAATATGAAATGTCTTAAATATTACAATTTCATTATTAACACTCGAACAAGGTACTCATGTGCACTCATGCATATAAACACAATGCCATCATAAGGCCTACTGTAACGCTCAAACACAGAAAACTTCCCTGAACTGTGCTAGAACTGTCTTTAACGTGAGTGTAAGGCTGGGCGATATGGATCAAAACTCATATATTGATATAGTTTGGCCTTTAAACTAACCCGTAAATGGAAATGTCCGTTGAGTAAATATCTCCACCATGCCTTGATTTAAAATTTTTGGGACTGATGGGGATCCAAATACACAAAAACAGGTACTAACAAGTAAGAAAAGTAGGCATTGTATAACAGGATCCCAACTTACGAGGTGTTTTGAGATAACAAAGAAAACATCTTGAAATATAATATAAGAAAAGTTAAATATAATCGACAATCTTCTTTAAAAAAACATTTAGCTATGCTCAATTCTTCAGCTAACAAAAACACCAAAGAACAAAACGTGAAATAAAGAGCCCTGGTTTAAGAGGACATGTTTAAAGGTCAGCAGCAACATGAAAATAATTGACCTTTATCAATGGTGTTTTTATAGGTAAACATTATTATAGGACATAGACACAAAGATGTTAGCCAGGAACACCAACCTCATACTTGCCAACCCTCCCGTTTTTAGCGGGAGAATCCCGGTATTCAGCACCTCTCCCGACAACCTCCCGGCAGAGATTTTCTCCCGACAAACTCCCGGTATTCAGCCGGAGCTGGAGGTCACGCCCCCTCCAGCTCAATGCGGACCTGAGACTGAGTGGGGACAGCCTGTTCTCACGTCAGCTTTCCCACAATATAAACAGCTTGCCTGCCCAATAACGTCATAACATCTAGGGCTTTTAGAGAGTAGAGTGCACAACTGCGCACACAACAAGGAGACGAAGTAGAAGAACGAGGAAATTACAGACATGGCGACGCCGTCGACGAGCAAGATGAAGAAATACGCTTGCAAGTTCCAAAACGAATGGAAACAAGAATTTCAGTTCATCCAGGACAGTTCGAAGGGGAAGGTGTATGTTGCCTGTAAATTTTGTAGAACAGACTTCTCCATTGAACACGGTGGCCGAAATGATATACTCATCATGAACGGAGAAGTTAAACAGGACAATACTGCCATCTAATGGATAGCCACCGGAACACTGAAATTCAAGTTGTTGTTTTTTTCTCTATGTAAATAAAATAAATATATATATATATATATATATATATATATATATATATATATATATATATATATATATATATATATATATATATATATATATATATATATATATATATATATATGAAATACTCGAGTTGGTGAATTCTAGCTGTAAATAACCACGCCCCTGACCATGCCCCCCCACCCCCTACCCCCCACCTCCCGATATTGGAGGTCTCAAAGTTGGCAAGTATGACCAACCTGCCAACTGCTTCATGATGCTGTGTGACAGGTTGTGTTCTGAAAATTACTTTTAGAAAGTAATTCATTACAGTTACTCCTTACTTTAGCAAAAAACTAACATAATTACTTTTGAATAAATGTTTAATAATTAATGGGGAAAGTCATTATTGTGCTACTTAAAAAATGTTTAATAGCTGGCATAATGCAGTTAAGATAAGTTTGTGTATGCGGCTGTGCGTGTGCTTTTTAAAAGGCGGTGCCTGTTGCCGAGGGACGTGTGACGTCAGCCAGTTAGTACTAGCTCAGAGCTTGAGCTGTTTTGTTATCTTAGCAGTCTAGCAGCAGCAGTTTGTCGGCTCTGACGGCAGCTCTTTTGAAGCTTTCACTGGTTTGTGTTACCTCTGCTTAATAAATAGATTGAATGTGCTTCCATGGCTGTAAGTTATTGTCAACAAAGGGGGTATTATTTGAATGGCAAATTTGTCACTTCTATCATTGATTTGTTCAATATTCCCTCCGACCCTCGTAGTTAGGAGCGCGCAGTGCAGTTAGTGTCTAGTTTTAAGGTGGGGGAAAAAACGTTGTCTTTTGCTGACCAGTTCCTCCAACGAAGACCCTGTTTTCTTGCGTGTTGCAAGACTTGCAGCTCACACACAGCCCCGCTACAGCTATTGCCTCTGTTCATGGAGGGAGATATACACACATCCGTGTCAATCACTTCTCCATTTGGTTATGGTTTAAGTTGATTTCAAACATGTTACACAGATGGGCAAACATTTTACTCGAGTTTGATCAAATTTGAAAAGATTTATTTCGGGAGCAAATCGCTAAATAAAGGGTAAAATCTGTAGTTGCACGTGTGCTACTTTTTTTTTTCTATACTCGCACGACCATTTTTAGTCGCAAATGCAACTGAATTTCTCGCTCTGTACAGCTCTGCTACAATGCTTGTATAAGTTGAGCACTTACTGCGTTTAGCCTGCTCAGTGGCCTTGTGGTTAGAGACCGGTAGGTCGTGAGTTCAAACCCCGGCCGAGTCAGACCAAAGACTATAAAAATGGGACCCATTACCTCCCTGCTTGGCACTCAGCATCAAGGGTTGGAATTGGGGGTTAAATCACCAAAATGGTTCCCGAGCGCGGCCACCACTGCTGCTCACTGCTCCCCTCACCTCCCAGGGGGGTGGAACAAGGGGATGGGTCGAATGCAGAGGGTAATTTCACCACACCTAGTGTGTGTGTGACTATCATTGGTATTTTAACTTTAACTTTACATACTGTAGGAAATTTAATCCCCCGTGTCAACCGTCTACCAGAAAGTAACTTAACAGGAACACAATCGCATTATTTTCAACAAATAATGCCCATATGTGAAGACAATGAAGGACACATACAAACAAGTATTCCTGCATACTGATGTTGTGTAAGACTGCAGATGGACACGTAAGAAGCGCTATTCAGTACTTCTGATTCTGATTCTGATAGGAAAAAAAACGTTCACTGCATACTTGCCAACCCTCCCGAATATTCCGGGAGACTCCCGAAATTGCGATGAGGTGGCGACTTGTCCAGGGTGTACCCCGCCTTCCGCCCGATTGTAGCTGAGATAGGCTCCAGCGCCCCCCGCGACCTCGAAGGGAATAAGCGGTAGAAAATGGATGGATGGATGGATGGACTCCCGAAATTCAGTGCCTCTCCCGAAAATCTCCCGGGACAACCATTCTCCCGAATTTCTCCCGATTTCCAGCCGGACTTAAGGCACGCCCCCTCCAAGTCCGTGCAGACCTGAGTGAGGACAGCCTGTCGTCACGTCCGCTTGGCCAACCAAAAAATAACCACAGAACACTATACCGTATAGTGTTCTGTGGTTACTTTTTGGTTGGCCAACGGTTTATGTTGTGTTGCGCACCCTGACGGCAAGTGTGGGAGTTGGTTCTGAAGTATGAAGTAAAGAGACGTAACTTCGTCACCTCGCCTGGTTATTGACTCCAACCCAGAATATTACACTGCAAATACCTATGCTCCTTCAAAGGCTGTGCTACTGGCTGCAAAGCATTGCACTTTCAAATACAACAATGAGTAGAGAGGAGTGTTATGTGTGTGTATATGTGTAAATAAATGAACACTGAAATTCAAGTATTTATTTTATTTATATGTATATATATTTAACAAAATACATATATATATATATATATATATATATATATATATATATATATATATATATATATATATATATATATATATATATATATATATATATATATATATATATATATATATATATATATATATATAGCTAGAATTCACTGAAAGTCATTTATTTTATTTATTTAAATATATATATATATATATATAAGAAATACTTGAATTTCAGTGAATTCTAGCTATAAATATACTCCTCCCCCTTAACACCCAAACGACATGCCTTAATTTTCAAAAGTTCTTCTCCCCAAAATTGGAATGGAAAGTGCAGCTTTCACAGTTAAAGATAACTTTTTGCTGGAGATGAGTAAACAATACAAATAATCTCCAAGGACATTACTATAGAAATTACTCTTCGTATACTGGCTGTACACTGACTTACTCTAAAGTATAACCAAGTTTTATTTCTAGTATTCTTTCTTGAAAAGATGTACTGTTGTAAAACTGGTTGAAAGGTACATGGGTACGTTTTTAACTACGACACTTTACGAAAACAATTGTAACACGCTGTACCAGTCTTCTTGTCGTTGTGTTCTTTTTTAGACCAATATTACCACGCGACACCCTTCGGCTGTGGATTTACAATTGTCTTTTATTTTAGTTTTTTTCTTCCCAGTCTCTGATGCTTCTCAGCAGTATTTTTCTCGGGGTCTTCCTGGGCTTTTCAGCAGCATATACTGTACATCCCGCGTCCACTCCCCGTCAGACACCCCCTCATGCTCTCCGACGCTGCTAATAAAGAGACAGGTGATTAGATAACTCGTTCCAGCTAAGATATCTCCTCACCTGTCAGTTGCTTCACAGCCGGCTCCTGCACACGCCCTGCGGACAGGGAACGCGTGGACCACGCCCCTTCCACACACGCCAAGACTGAGTCACCAACACATTAGATTTTTTGTTTAGGCACTCAATGATACACAGGCAAACAGACTACTTTATTGTGTGGCTGTTTGGCTGTAGGATACGTTAAATATAAGTAGGGATGTAACGAGGAAGGGTATTAATGATAACAGCACTTAATAAACTCACATACTGACTGGCACCAGCTCGCTAGCTTAATTGCTAACATGAAAACAAGAGACAATAACGTATTTCCTCGTTAGGAAACAACATACCCCAATCTAAACTTGTAAGAACACATCGCTGTCTGAGCAACTAAGGTATTCAGTTGTGCGCATCGAACCTACAAGAATAGCAAAACATGCAAATTAGTGTGTTTTCTAACAGTGTGTCTTTTAATTATTTGAAAAAAAAAAATGGTCAAAAGATTTCAGTGTGTGTAAATACTTTGTGAGCACATCCAATAATACCGTGATAAGAACGATAACCGTGATATGAAATTTTCATATTGTTACATCCCTTAGTATAAGTATACAAAAATGGGCAAACTTTTGATAAATATTCTCTTTAAAGTTGGAATGAAAAACTGTAATTATAGAAATGACATTTATAATGAGTTGTACAAACAGTTAAGATCTTACAGGTCAATTTCTCAGGGAAGAAGAATCATAGAATAATATTGCTGTAAATAGTTTTTGAGGGCAACTTGAAAATAGCAATTAACTGAATATGCATCAAGAGAAATATAAACAACTGAGATACATATTTTGGTATTTTAAAAAAAAATTAAGCCAATTAGCTTGGTTATGTTTGTTCTGGACTTTGAACAGAGATGAAACATTTGCTGTATAATGCAGAAAACATTTTAGGCTTTGCTGTATACCTGAGCAGAGGCAGTAAAACTGTGCAGGCAGGAGTGAATCTTATAAGATTTATTTTCGGTTGGCGCTCGTACCCATGGGTGGTTTGTCTCCTGGGGCTGGGGCCATGGTTACGAGTTCCATGTGTGGCTGTTTTGTGCAGGTAAACTGATACACCTTAAGCCGTTGTAGAAGATGTTGCCTGAATCCCTTATCTGCAAACCTCCGCTATCCTCTGTTCCGATGCTTCGACTGCAACCCGTCGTATGTATATTTCAGTGTATACCATATACTATAGTCAGTGTTGGTAATAACCGTGTTAGATTATAACGACGTTACTAACGTTGTTACGTTTCCAGTAACGAATAATCTAATTAATTACTGTTCCCATCGTTGCAACGTCGTTGCTGTTACTGAGAATGTGAAGTGGCGCGTTACTACAGTTTGGTTGAATGAAGTGCAAAGTACATTCACATTTGTGAAGTGAAGTGTGAAGTCATTGACATTTAACAAATTAGTAGTTTAAATACTTTAGTAATATGGATCAAATGATAACAAAGTAATACATTTAAAAATAAGAATCTAAACTTGCTTGTGTAATGTTGATGCCCATAATTCTGGGGTTGGTACATGCATCTCGCGTGCTTGAATGGTTGATTTTGTGTTAAATGAGGAGGTGCTTAGGTTGATTGGCAGCACTAAATTGGCCCTAGTGTGTGAATGTGAGTGTGAATGTTGTCTGTCTATCTGTGTTGGCCCTGCGATGAGGTGGCGACTTGTCCAGGGTGTACCCCGCCTTCCGCCCGATTGTAGCTGAGATAGGCTCCAGCACCCCCCGTGACCCCAAAAGGGACAATCGGTAGAAAAATGGATGGATGGTTGAAGGATGTGCTTTGCTGTTGTAGCTAGCGCTGCAATGCTTGCTGTGTTGTATCTTAGGGCTGCTTGTCAGCAATAAAGTTTTAAAAAGAGCGTCACATTCTGTGTGCCTACTTACAAGATGTTACTTACATAATATAACAGTCAAGCATTTGTTGCAGTATTGCAAAAATAAAATTGTAAGTCCTATATTTTTTCATGAAGTTACCGACTGTTTTTCCCGAGCACTTGGTCATGATTTGAATAATAATTTTTTGCTGGTTTTTAGTCGTAGCTAGAAGTGGGAAAAATAATCGATTATGTGATGCATCATGATTAGAATGTGGGCGATTAATGAATCAATTGACAAATGTCCAAGCATTGTGTTTTTCCGTGCCCTGATGTGGGATCTGAGCCGAGGATGTCGTTGTGGCTTGTGCAGCCCTTTGAGACACTTGTGATTAAGGGCTATATAAATAAAATTTGATTGAATTATTATTTATGCAAGTTTCCACGGGGATAGCGAGACACAGCGATTGAGCTTGTGGTTGTGGCGTGCTTCATATTGTGAATAAAAGACAGACACTGGGAATCTGTCCGAGCCTTCATTCCTTGGAGTGTTATGATGGGATGAAGCAGAAGGATGACACAAGTATTCAAGCCGCAAATTAATGGCAGCTAGGTCTAAAGTGTCTAAACATTCTGTGGTTTTAAAAAGGTACAAATATTAGATAAAGGATGCCTGTTTGCCAAGTAAAGACTTGTATTTATTTGTTCACTTAGCAAGCTACTACAGTTCAGCTATTGGCAAGCTATTACAGTTAAACCGGAAATGATGCAATACTGCAGTAACCAAAGGATGGGTCTCATAAACATATTATTAAAAATATTAATAACGAAATGTAATGCATTTAGAATAGATACCAATACCATACACCAGTGGTCCCCAAACTTTTTGTAACTGTGGACCGGTCAACGCTTGACAATTTTTCTCACGGATCGGGGGGGGGGGGGGGGGTTTAAAAATTTAAAAATACAATCATGCGTGCTTACGGACTGTATCTCTGCAGACTGTATTGATCTATATTGATATATAATGTAGAAACCAGAAATATTAATAACAGAAAGAAACAACCCTTTTGTGCGAATGAGTGTAAATGGGGGAGGGAGTTTTTTTGGGTTGGTGCACTAATTGTAAGTGTAAAAAAAAAAAAAAAAAAAAATTCTTGTGCGGCTCGGTACCAATTAATCCACGGACCGGTACCGGGCCGCGGCCTGGTGGTTGGGACCACTGCCATACACCACCGATTTCCACTATCACTCAGAGTCCTGCCACCTTCAGAAGTTTTCTGATGACTCTGCGATAGTGGGGTGTATTGAGGATGATGATGATGAGGAATACAGGGCACTGGTGGAGGACTTTGTCACATGGTGTGGAAAGAACCACCTCCAGCTTAATGTGATGAAAACCAGGGAGCTGGTTGTGGACCTGGGAAGGAGGAGGAGTACTCCGGCGACCCCTGTTTCCATCAGGGGGGTCGATGTGGACATGGTTGAGGATTATAAATACCTCGGAGTACTCATCGACAACAAGCTGAATGGGTCAAAACACGCTGAGGTACTCTACAAGAAGGGACTACTACTTCCTCAGGAGACTAGGATCCTTCAACGTCTGTACAAAGATGATGAAGATGTTCTACGAGTCGGTGGTGGCGGGCGCCTTCTTGTACGCCGTGGCCTGCTGGGGCAGTGGGCTGAGAGCGAGGGACGCAAACAGACTGGACAAGTTGGTAGAGAAGGCCAGTAACGTGGTGGGAGTGGAGCTAGACTCTGGCGGTGGTGTCAGAGAGGAGAAGTCTAGCAAAGCTCCTAGCCATTATGGACAACACCTCCCACCCACTACACTCGGACCTTGCGGAGAGAATTAGCATGTTCAGAGGAAGGCTCAGACTCCCAAAATGCAACATGGAATGACACAGGAGGTCCTTCATACCAACAGCCATCAGACTGTATAATGCATATGTTCCTTCTTGACTGTACTTAAATGTAGAGTATATGTAGAATATATTTATATTATTTATATATTATATATTATATATATAATATGTTATATATATTATATTATTTATTATTATTCTTGTCTATTGTGAGCGAACTGTGGTGCTGAATTTCCCCCAGGGATCAATAAAGTACTTTCTATTCTATTCTATTGTAATATAAAAAATATTAACAATATACAATATAGTAATTATAGATGTATGAATAATTGATTTATAATCTAATCACAGCCCCTGAATTTTAATCATAATCAGTCAATCAATCAATCAATCAAAGTTTACTTATATAGCCCTAAATCACGAGTGTCTCAAAGGGCTGCACAAGCCACAACGACATCAGATCCCACATCGGGGCAATGAAAAAGTCAACCCAATGGGATGACAATGAGAAACCTTGGAATCAACCTTGGAATCAAATCGTGAAGTGTCCAAAGATTCCCACCCTCAATTCATGGCTGTAATCAGGACTTTATGTTGTAAATAGTCCTTATTAACTTTAAGAAAATGAAAATGTCTCAAAAGTGGGTGATTCCACACTGGCATGTTGTTTCATTTAGTACATAAATAATTGTTGAATTTAAATGACATGCATAACATTGCTATTTTCAATTTGCCTTTTTTCCATAGTATGTATTAAATAAAATAAAAAATGTAGTTGGTGGCAGTCACGATCCGCTCTTATCCATCAGCTATAACACACATTAAGATATGTCAAGTATCATTATTATTAGTAGTATTATTAGTAGTGATAGGTTAAACAATACTGAAGCATTATTGCAAAATGAAACACAAGGACTGATACTTTGTCCCTCGATACATCGATGTGTGTGTGTGTCACTTTAAGAAAATAAAAACCATGTGGCTGATACAGCTGCTGTTTATAAGGAAGCACATCTTTGACTCGCGAGTGACAGCTTGTACCGAAATAAGTTGGAAGAGTCAGTGTTTGTTTAGTTTTTGTTGCCATTATTAATCTAAGTAGAACTGGAAAAAAGAAACAATTATAAGGTGTTGGCTCATTTTGATTTTAGAGTGCCAAATAAGATAAATATATTGCTTTTCCTGTTCACTATTTGCCTCATTGACCAGAGTTGTAAGTTTAGAATTACTTTTTGCACAGCTATTTATTTAAAAAAACAAAAACTGTAATTGTTAACTATTGATTGTATTTGCAAGTCAAACGTAGTGACTTATTAATTCTGCAGATGTCACCATTATGAAACACCAACACAGTTTCAGTTCAGTGTCAAATAGGGGTGGGCAAAAATATCGATATGGCAATTTATCGCTATACTTTTTAATACTTTTTTTTTTTAAATTTCATATACTTTTTTTAAGTCTTGTTTTAGGCTGATTGTAACTAAAGGACGACTCTCGCACCTTTGTTCTGCAAAGTGTAACCTCGCTCTCTAGTGTTAGTGGTGAGCAAGGCAGGACAAGATGTTCATGGTTAAGAAGTAGAGGCCTTTTTTTTTTTTTAAATTTATAAGGATCCCAGATGCCCGCTATTTAATTTTTTTTACCCAAAGTTGTATTTTTTCCGATATCCGTAAAAAAACGCTAATACAATGCGTATTGATCAAGTCAGGTTGATTTTTGTGGTGTACGGTGTTCTAGCCAATGTCTTTGACCGGGCGGAGGGGCTTCCGGGGCTCGGATGGGGAAGTGACGTTTTGTACGGTGAGAGTTTCAAACAAGTGTTGCCAGTGAAAAAGAGAGACATACATTGAGTTCATTGTACTTTTGTAGTATTTATTACTAATGTGTTGTTTTTCTTTACGTTTTACTTGTGTTACTCTATGTAAAAACCTGCAACAACATATTTTCCCCATGGTGGGATAAATAAAAGTCTATCCTATTATGATTACATGTACTAAAAAGTTACATGTTATCATTGAACAAACACAAACATGTAGCAGACACCATGAATGCAATCTTACATTCATGACTTTACTAAGTGACTCACAAGTTTAACAAAATATTAGATTTTTTACAGTTATAATATATGTTATCGTAGTTTTGTCATTGGACTTAAATTTATTTGGAACTTCAAATTGATCTTTTCAAACATGAAAATATGAGCCCTAGACCCTAATTCATTATTACATAATTTCTATGTAGGAAATGCCTTCCAAAGCTTCCTAAAAGTGGCAAAATCTCTTCAATTTCAGGAGGCCGTTCCCCACTGATTACCCAAAAGGAATCCCTTGGCCCCCAGCTGATATTTTTCAATTCCTCAATTTTTTTTTACCTCACTGAGATCCCTGCATTTAGGTCTGATTTATACTTTATGTACAATTGCAATAAATAGAAATAGTTTTTTGACTCCATTTTATCCATTGATTTCTTATGACCATCTAGTGTAATTTAACTAATTTATTTTTGATGCTGCATTTTAAATTAAAAAACTATTTTAAAAGTTATGTTGAATATCACAATACTGTATTGTGTTGTGACTCAAACCCTTGCCAATACAGCCAGCGAGTGTCCCACGTACTCACTGAGAAATCCCTCACCCATCACCAATTATTAGTATTTCATTAGATGTTTATGTCACATGAACCAAAGCTGCTGTGGACATACAGTAAGTACTATGATATGATTGTAATAATTCGCTTTGGTTACCGTCACCGTTAAATGTCGGCACCATGGGAAGGACATCTCCTTTCTCACCCCTCACTTCTCGGGTGAACTCCCCCACTCCTCGATGGAGGAAACATGTAAACAGAGGATGGAGGAACGAGGAGCTTGTAAATAACGAACAGAGACGGGGCCTGGATCATCCGTCAAATTAAACCAAACAACTGCTGACAATTATTTTCTGAATGTTCACCCTTGGTGGAATTAACAGGACGCTCATAAAACCAAATGAGATGAAGAGATCTATGTACGAAACCTTTTTAAAATGACCACATGGAAGAACAAAGGGAACTAAACCAGATTAAAGGTAATAAAAAAATAATGTCGGTCTGAGCTAAAGACATAAAAACTAGAGAGCAAGACTCTTGACAGTAACCAGGTAGAACAACAAAAACATTGATGGAGACTGCACTCCAAGTGCAGAGACGGCTATTCCAGAAGCAATAGAATTGTCTTTATTGACTCTAAAAACCTTACACTTTCTTGGTATGTGGCGTTGTATGACATTGTTGTGGATTTAGCATATATATAGAGGGACACAAAGGAAATGTGAGGTCATCAGGTTCATGTGATTTTTGAAAAGTGCATCAACCTTTGCATCATCATTGTTGGAAATCATCTTGAAGATCGTATTTTTTAACATTCCAATTAAATTAAATGTTTTATTTTGTGGAAATATACATTTCTGTGTACAGACTTCAAGGACTCCCTGAACTGTAGTAAAATCATGTTTTAGGTTACTACTCAAATTATCTTTATTCCTCTGACTTCATCATAGCGTTTTCAAATTGAGTTTGAATTGGACCTGTGGGCTAGGTTAATGTGTCTTGGTCAACTCTGCTGCGATGATAAAACCACAAAAATAGTCCCCAGATATGGTTGAATTACGTATGAATTCGTAAAAGCAGTAATAAACATAACACTACATTTACGAGTTGGAAATCCATTAGAAATTCAATTCAGCAAGTCTGAAGAATACTCAGTGGAGCAGATGTGTCTAATCATTTGGACTGCAGGATGTTTATCCCGCCTAAGTTCCACCCAGCCTACACTTGTGTTTTAAGGCTCAGACCTGGCAGGAACAGCTGTCCTACAGCTGCCATTTCGCCTGTGTTTGGTGGTGCTGTTTGTGTGTGTGTTGTAGAGAGAGGTAATACCAAACCTCCTGGGTAAGAGCTCTGTTGTGTCAGTCTCCATGGCAACGAGGGCCGAGCCCTTTGTAGTATTTTTCAGCTTTTGAATGGGGTGAAACCGTCGGGTTTCTCAATAGCTGGTCAGAATGCTGTGAGTTAAGGTTGCACATTGATTTTGCCTTTATCTTTGAACTGGCATTGACCAACGACAGTGCCAGATGCCAGATATTCATATTTATTTTAAAATAGGCACATTAAAGTCAATGCGAATTGCAACCCCCCTTTTTAGTTCCTGAAGTTCTTTGGCAAAAGATGTAAAAAAATGGGATTACTTCAGATTCAGGAGAATATATGTTTGGTAGGAGCTATGGAAAAAAGAGAAAGGCAGGGAGAAGAGAGGGTGGTGAGGATGAATTAAAAGTGTTAATCCAGGGGATACTATGGATTCACAGATGTCTGTCTGATGCGGACATTTTTGTGACACAGGTCACCGCTTTAGATGCAGAGAAAAAAAATATTTCTCTGGCCAAGATCTTCAGCTCTCACTGGATCGGTTCGCAGCCGAGTGTGAAGCGACTGGGATGGGAATCAGCACCTCCAAGTCAGAGTCCATGGTTCTCGCCCGCAAAAGGGTGGAGTGCCATCTCCGGGTTGGGGAGGAGATCTTGCTCCAAGTGGAGGAGTTCAAGTACCTCAGAGTCTTGTTCACAAGTGAGGAAAGAGTGGATCATGAGATCGACAGGCGGATCGGTGCGGCGTCTTCAGTAATGCGGACGCTGTATCGATCTGTTGTGTTGAAGAAGGAGGCAAAGCTCTCAATTTACCGGTCGATCTATGTTCCCATCCTCACCTACGGTCATGAGCTTTGGGTTATGACCGAAAGGACAAGATCACGGGTACAAGCGGCCGAAATGAGTTTCCTCCGCCGGGTGGCGGGGCTCTCCCTTAGAGATAGGGTGAGAAGCTCTGTCATCCGGGAGGAGCTCAAAGTAAAGCCGCTGCTCCTCCACATCGAGAGGAGCCAGATGAGGTGGTTCGGACATCTGGTCAGGATGCCACCCGAACGCCTCCCTAGGGAGGTGTTTAGGGCACGTCCGACCGGTAGGAGGCCACGGGGAAGATCCAGGACACGTTGGGAAGACTATCTCTAAGGCTGGCCTTGGAACGCCTCGGGATCCCCCGGGAGGAGATGGACGAAGTGGCTGGGGAGAGGGAAGTCTGGGCTTCCCTGCTTAGGCTGCTGCCCCCGCGACCCGACCTCGGATAAGCGGAAGAAGATAGATGGATGGATGGAGGTCACCGCTTTCATGATTTTTAATGAAACCGTCACTTGGATCTTAAGTACTTGATTCCTATTGAAAAAGAAAATCCAAATAAATATATTTTTTCTCTGCATCTAAAGTAGACTGTTTTGATAGCTTGACTAATCGACTATTTTAACAACTCATCGACTAATGGAATTATGAAGCATAAACCTTTTCAGTGGCTCTTAATTAGCTATTTTCTTTTCGATTGATCTTAAAATACTGTATTTGTTGGTATGTGCTAGTGGTGGAACAGTTCACAAAATCCGTGGTTCTGTTCTTACCACGGTTTTTATTTCGGTTCGATTTAGTGTACATGTACCAAGGAATACCATATACAATATGCAATAATCCGCCATTACATTTTTTTTTTGTTAAATCAATTTTGTAATGCCTAGTCACAAAGTTTCCCACAAAGTTTCCCACAGCTTGCCAATATACTTGGGGGGCATGGGGGCGTAGCTAGGGGCGGGGTCAATAAGATGTCATCATAATTCGCTTAACAGTCATTGATACACATATTTTCTCTAAAACAAGCTGAAAAAAAATGTACATAGGTTTAAAAACAAATCTGTGTGATTAGTAATTAGTATTATAAATGATAAATAAATGATAAATGGGTTATACTTGTATAGCGCTTTTCTACCTTCAAGGTACTCAAAGCGCTTTGACAGTATTTCCACATTCACCCATTCACACACACATTCACACACTGATGGCGGGAGCTGCCATGCAACATTTTAACATATTAATTTTTCTTATATCTTTACAATTATTGTTATAGTACAATGTAACACAGGTTGTATACCAGTGGCAGCTGCTGGTCTTTCAAGTAGGGGAAGCTAATATTCAGCAACTCTCTAAACACGAGTACAGTCTCCAGTTACAGATAAAAAATATAAAGAGGCTAGATTTTACAAAACATTTTTTACCGAAAACATAGGAAAATTATCCATATCAACACAGAACAACGGAATGAAGATTTTAAATGCTTGGGCAGTCTTTTATATTTCAAGATTGCTGATTTCCTCATTTTGCTGTCAATCAAAAACTGATTCCGCCTCAGACAGATCGTCCAATCATTAGGTAATCCGGCCATCTGAGGCCACACCCACTTTTAATTCATTTTCAGAGACCCTCAGCATCCGTGGGTTGGACAAAGCCGAGCATTTATTTAATGATTAGTTAGGCCTTTTTCTACCGCAGGGACTTTTACAGGAACTTTCTTATTCACCACGGTAAATAAAGTATCCCCTATGTGAAGGTAAATTACATCAAATATTAACTATTTACTTTATTTATTGTAAAAGTAGTCAGTGACGGTCCATTTGTTTAGTTATTAGCCTCAACCTCAGTGAACAAAATGCTAATGCTAACAAGCCAATGCTAAAGCGAATGTGGTCATGTTGTGGGCGTGAGATAAACACTGACATTTATTTTTTATATATTGTTATTTACAGCTGAAATGGACCAAAATTAATTGCCTGACACTGTAAAATTCATTTTTTACTGAGAGAATGACTTTCTGATTGTTGGACATTGCGGACAAAAGCCTGACTTTTTATGAACAATTTGGTACACTTTATTTTTTAAATCATGTGTTGTATATTGTTGCTTTGTATTTAATTTACCCACTTTTTAGTAACATAACTGACCTAATATTGTGTGTTTATTTACACAATGTAGAAATATACGAAACCACTCCTCCATACGTCATCAGCCTAAACTGTGAAATGCGGTGGAAACACAAACCACACACTTTGTGGAAAAACGGCTATTGTCTAGTTTGGCTGCAGTGGATTAACCCACTCTATGTCTGAATGAATGAGAAGAAAGTCGCGTCAGCAGTCACGAAAGTAGCTGATTCTGAGTTGAATGCATCCTTGGGCATATTTAGTCAATGAAATGTAAACACAAATATACATATTTGACAAGCACTAGGGTTGTCCCGATACCAATATTTTGGTACCGGTACCAAAATATATTTTGATACTTTACGGTATTTTTCTGAATAAAGGGGACCACAAAAAAATGGCCTTATTGGCTTTATTTTAACAAAAAATCTTACGGTACATTAAACATATGTTTCTTATTATCGAAAAACTATTTTGTCCTTAAATAAAATAGTGAACATACTAGACAACTTGTATTTTATTAGTAAGTAAACAAACAAAGGCTCCTAATTTGTCTGCTGACGTATGCAGTAACATATTGTGTAATTTCTCATTCTATTATTTTGTCAAAATTATGAGGGACAAGCTGTAAAAATGGATTATTAATTAATTTGTTCATTTTTGTTAATATCTGGTTATTTTCCGTTTCAACATGTTCTATCTACACTTCTGTTAAAATGTAATAATCACTTATTCTTCTGTTGTTTGGATGCTTTACATTTGTTTTGGATGATACCACAAATTTAGGTATCAATCTGATACCAAGTAGTTACAGGATCATACATTGGTCATATTCAAAGTCCTCATGTGTCCAGGGACATACTGTATTTCCTGAATTCATAAACATCATATGAATTTTAAAAAAAGGAAAAAAGATTTTGTGACGATAAAAAATATATATGTAATCATAGTACTATCGACTAGATACGCTCCTGTACTTGGTATCATTACAGTGGATGTCAGGTGTAGATCCACACATGGCATTTGTTTGTATTCAGGGGTGCTATCTTTTGTTAGCAGTTAGCTATTGTATCCTCCTACGGTTTGTAGTGAAGCATGTTTAGCTATTCCTCGTCCTGCAGGGATGATACTTGTAAGAAACTTACTTTATTTGTCACCTTGGAGGCAAGGATTAGTGATTTAAAAGTAGCTAAAACACTGCCGACAGCGGATGGATTTTAGCTGCTAGCTAGCTAGCCATGTCTTAAAGCACCTCTTCCAGTGTTATAACTTCACCTTTATCGTTAGTTTTCAGGCCAAAAAGTGTCCGCTCTCCCTTTTCTGTTTACACACTGTGTCTGCTTGTAAGTACTCAGTGATTGTGTGCTGCCGAACATGCTCCTCTGCTCGTAAAACCAGCAATGTCATGACCTGACGACGCGCTGTCATGCCCTTAAAAAAATAAAAATTGGGAACCGGTACTTTTCAAACAGAGTACAGTACCGTGTTTGATTCATTAGTACCGCGATACTATACTAGTACCGCGATACCGTACAACCCTATATGTTTATTTTTTTTAGGCATTCTAACTAGTAAATAAATGCGATCAAAAGTCCACAATGAAGCCTATAGTATCCAAAAGCCTTCATCATCGTTTTTTATACATGGTGTAAGTATACATGTAATGTAATAACAAGCATATTCATAATAACGTAATATTTATGTATTTTGCTCATTTTAAGCATACGGCGGTGCAATAATTTTAAATACGCATCATGACTTTTGCTTTTTTCATTTGACAACATCACTTATTACTACTCACTTCATATGAGCCAACAAACGTAATAAAAAATCACATACTGTACAATGTCTGCTGTCACTGGGATGCTGATGGATAAGATGTTGATATATTCCTGTTTAGATGAAGAATGATTCATTATTCTCACGAAGAAAAAAAGTGGGGTGGAACCAAGTGTCTTTTGTGTCTTTCTCGCCATTCTGGCTCTAAATTGGATGCCAAAAGTGACCAACTTGTCAGATTATGTCCTCAGCCTTTTACTCGCAAGGTGAGAGGTATTTTTTAGGATCCAGAATGATCTTCCACGAGCTCCGAGGCCAGAAAGCAGCTCACCAGCCAATGATGTCAACGGAGCCACACATGTGAGTTAGCTCTCTGTGAACACGGCACCGCTATAAATAATTAGTTTGAGTTAGCGCTTATAATAACAATCAAGTGGAACCTCAATATACAAACTTGATTGGTTTGCCAAATGAAAAGTTTGTATAGTGGAGCATAATTTCCCATGAGAATCAATTGAAATATTAGTAATTGGTCCTAGCCTCGACAAAAGTTCCTATTCAGTAAAAAATTGCACACTTTGAAGACGTTATAATGTATACATTTACTATATACAGAGACAAGAAAGAGAGTGAGAAACGACTGTAGTTTAATGCCCGCAGCTAAAAGCAACTGCGTGAGAACGCATACTCGAATATCACGATATAGTCATTTTCTATATCGCACAGAGACAAACCCGCGATATATCGAGTATATTCGATATATAGCCCAACCCTAGTATGTATGTTAGTTTACTGTAGCAAACAGGACATGAGAGTTGTCACCACAGTTGGTGATGATTAAATATTTTTCCTTTGTTCTACAAAAAGTCTTGTTGAACACATTTAATGTTTCTTAGTAAAACTTATAACGAACTTGGAGCTTTGATTTGCGCCATTTTCGTTGGACTCTGTCACACTCCCTTTTCTGTGCCCAGACCGAGTCTTTGTTTCTCAATAGCGCCTTTTGCCTTCTTTTACCATTCTAAGCTTGACAAGAGCAATGGTTTACAAAAGATTTACAACACTTTATGTATATGACTTCAACAGATCATCAACATTAGAATACAGGGTGTTTTTAAACCTAATAATTTCCACAAACTATGTCCGTATACTGTCATTTATATTTCTTCCCTGAACAACCGGAGACCCAACTGCTGGTTTAGGTCTAACAGATAAGTCGAAGATACCTATGAATGTTCTCATTCATCCAGGTTGTCATCTCAGGGCGTTCAATCGTTCGCAACTGGACTGCTTGGTTTGTTTTGGAAGATTATTCACCGCTCATCCAAGTAGGCTTCATCAGTTTGTGCTCATAGACTTAGATTGGTCAGATCTAGTCCAATGGTTGGTGCCAAAATCCCCAATATTTATACTCCAAAAACCGGGAGGGTGTGCCTAGCCAAGGAAGATGGAAGAAAACACACATTACTTCAATTTGTTTTTTTATGTAACAGACTCTGTTTTTTAAGTGTCATTTTTAAGGTGTAGCGACTTTCATATTGCCGTGGCGCTGCGCCATAATTAATAAATATAGGGGAAACCCTGAGTTATGTGAGGCAGTTTGATTGCCATTTGATACATTAATAAGGCTGGATGAGACATTGCTAAGTTCAACATGCATTTCATTTATTGGGTGAAAACAGTTATATTTGAAAAATGCTAAATAATAGTTTCGGGATGTGACAATTAATTAGCCACCGATCAGGCCGGCCGATTTTCTTGAAAAAGTAATTAACGATCGGTATTGCCTATTAACACCGATCCCCTCTGGCTAATATTGCATTTATTTGTAGTCCACCGGCTGACAAGCTAGCAGCATGTCAATAACAATCACCTCCATTACGACAAAATAAACTGCATTTCTTAATATCTTAAAAAGGACTTATTGTGCTAAACAAGGTTTTCCTACCTATTGTGACTTGCGTTTGTGTATTTGAGATCTGCACAAGTCCCAAAATGTTAAATCCAGCCATAAAAGCATGGCAGAGATATTTATCAAACAATCTTGCCTTCTTTCACATTTCCTCCAAACGAGCCGTTTGGAAATTTACCCCAATTGTGGCTTTTTTCCCAAGTGTGATGTCAGCGGTTATCTCCATGTAGGGTAGAAATTCACCCAAAGAGCTTTGCGTGTGTCCGCCATTGTCGTCCTGTTTCCTGTTTCAATGTTCCATGCATGTGCATGTCCCAGTTGCACTATTTCCTTTTGACATTAAAGTCATGTTTACCTGCGCTATTACCTGCGCTATGCCTGCCATCTCTGCATCTTGGGGTTCAAGACCAACAGAAGCTGACACTATATGCTTTAAATTTCCCTTTTAAGTTTATTCATGGTTTATGTTTAAAAGAAAAGTGTAGTATGCCTAATATTGCACTTTTAGTTGTTTTCATGCAATTTAAATGCCCTTATTGGACATTTTGAGTTTAATGTTGTTAGTATTTAAAGGGGCTTTTTGCAACATTTACACATATGCCGAAAGGGCGCCAACTTTCCAATGTATTTTACGCAGCATATCCAGCCCTCCCACGGCTTCTCCTACCTAATGATGTAATTACGTACGTACGTAACACAAACACGGGCATTAGCTTTAGGTGTTGTTAGCTAATAATAGCCATTTGGATAGCTAGCGTTAGCTGTCATTGAATATTCTATGGTAACAACAACATGACTGCAACTTGTTTGTTGCTTCTCTTGGACTGCTTTTGTATGTGTGCACACACTCCCTGCGCATACGTGTTGACGAGACCGGATGAGTGACAGCTGTAAACACAAATCATTTTATTCAGGCCGGTAAAAATGTTTTGTTACAGAACCTTTGCAATTTTAAAAAACATAGACAGTTGTCAAAATAATGTATTCTGTCAAACCACTAATGGAAACATAAGCTCGCCGTTGATGTTATTGTAATATTTTTTGTTTTGAAAAATTTTACTGTAAATAAGTTGCAAACAGCACCTGTAATGGACAAAAGAGTTTGACAAAATAGAATGGAGGACTAAGTTATATTTGTTTTGTCTCCTCTCTTTTTTCTGCTGATCCGAAAAATTATCCGATCCGTGACTCAAAACAGTGATACGATCCAAACCGAAATTTTTTTGGATCCGTTGCACCCATATATTTACCAATTCAAAAACTAAATCCATGGACAAAGGAGGACTTTGAGGGTAGAAAGTATTCCAATGAGTAGTAGAAAATAGTTTTTGATTTGTTTAGTTATTGTGTACAGTTGATTTTGTTTTGCTTCAACATTTGTATGTAATAAAAGAGAATAAGGAACTAGTTAAAATGTTGTGAGGGTGTTGTTAAACTGTCAATAGCACTCACAATTATAGATTTTGCCGATCAACCGGCCAGTGGTCAGTATTAGCAGATAGCTATGAAAAAAGGACACGATCGACATTGCCGATTAATACTTTTCGCGGACGATCACGAAACACTAACCGTGGATACTTGCAACCTGCTGACACCTTGCAGCCTGTGATCAGTGTAGTGTCGTCCTGGCCCTTTTTTCCACACTGCGCATGCGTGTGGCGGCGGCAATTCAAAACAAAAATGTCCGCGGTCTGGAAGTTTTTTGTTATCTGTGAGGGCTGTATTAAGTTTGCATCCTGCAACACTTTCCAAGGGTAAATACTTCGTGGAGAGGGCCTTGTTAAAAACTTTAACACAACCAATTTGATACTGCATTTGAAGAGCCGCCATTTGTCGGTGTATAGTGAGTTCTCCAGGCTCACAGCATAGAATGAAAAGAAGCTAATGCTAGCTAACTCAGCCAATGCTGGGCAACACTCACCTGTATGAGCACGATAGCCAGAAAGCTAAGCAAATTTCAAAGAAAATTATGGAATTCATCAGGTTAGATGACCAGCTTTTCTCAGTGTCGGAAGACACCGGATTTTGCCGACTGCTCTCTCACTTAGAGCACCGCTTTGTGATACCTGGACGGAAATATTTCACAGACGTAACCTTGCCGGAGCTCCATCTGGCAGTGTACTCTCACATCAAAAGTCTCCTTAAGAAGTTGTCTCATAAGTTTCAAAAGTGATATATGGAGATCGGATGTCAGTCCTAAGTCGATGTTGAGTCTTACAGTTCGCTATATTGATTCAAATTTCACAAAGTTGTTTTCTGTTGACATTGCACAAGAGAGTTTTGCACAAGGTATTTTTAATGTAAGAACCCATTTGATAGTTTATTCAAATAGTTTGTCCAAATTAAGTCTGCATTTGACACAAATCCTTTTTTTTTTTACTTAAGCACGGTGGAACTTTAGTGCTGGTGCCTCACAGTAAGAAGGTCCTGGGTTTGATCCTCGGGCTCAATGTTTTTTTGTGTGGAGTTTGCATGTTCTCCCCATGACTGCGTGGGTTATCTCCGGGTACTCCGGCTCACTCCCACCTCCAAAGACATGCACCTGGGGATAGGTTGATTGGCAACACTAAATTGTCCCTAGTGTGTGAATGTGATTGTGAATGTTGTCTGTCCATCTGTGTTGGCCCTGTGATGAGGTGGCGACTTGTCCAGGGTGTACCCCGCCTTCCACCTGAATGCAGCTGGGGTAGGCTCCAGCCACCCCAGCGACCCTGAAAGGACAAGCGGTAGAAAATGAATGGATGGAATATATGATCCAGACGATGTTTTAAGATATGTGACCTCTTTATTTTACTTTTTGTACTACTCAGCTAGTTTAGAGTCCTGAATATTTCAATCTGTTAAAGATTGTGATACTAGCAACCAGTTTTCAGTTATCCTTTTGACTGAATAAAAGCTGCATTGTGCCTGAAAATGCTTTATATGTAGTCTCTTGAAAAAGTGAGTAAAATGTTTTGTCTAAACCAGGGTGAATACATGGTTTATTTGGTCATATATTGTTACCAGCCAATAGCATCCACCCAAAAAATATATATGTTTTTTGCACATAATTCATGTAATCGGTATCGGCCAATCTCACTCATAGATAATCGGAATCGGCAGCATAAATCCAAATATCTCTAAAAAAAAACCTGTTCCATCTCTTGTATATGCTAATAATAAGGGCACCAAAGATAACTACTTCATTTGAAAATATTACATTTGTCCATTTTAAAGCAAGGACGGGCAAAATGCTGATTAAAAAAATAAATATATATATAAACAAATAATAGTGTCATATTAGCATCAAAAAAACAAAACAACACCAAATCTATATAGCTTGCTCCAAAAATAAAAACTTCACACAGGTATGTAAACAAAGTTTAGAGGGCGTACTAACCAATTTTTTACACAACTCCGTCACTCTGATAGCTAGCTTGGCAACAAGCTAAAAATCTTACCGAGGAGAGTTGGAGACTCCTCGCTTTAAATGCTTCGCCATCGGGTTAGATATTTGTTTCTTCGACAATTTTGTAGGTTGACCTCCCTATCCCCAATAGGGCCCCCTTGAACCCCGTCCGATATTTTTCAATTTCTCAATTTTTTTTTACCTCACTGAGATTTCTATACATCAGAAGAGCTGTTTCTAATAGTTTGACCTCTTGGTTAGCTACATGAGGTAACAGAAGAGCTTTTCAAAAATGTTTTAGATTAAAATTAGTTTTTGTGCATTCATAGGAACAGTTGCTGTTTTTGTTGTTGTGGCAATTATCAAGTACAATGTTCATTCAGTCCTAAACTTTTTTTACATGCACCCACCAACCTTCTGTGCAAAAAAAATAAAACAAATAAATAAATTTAACCGTCTGAATTTGTGTTATGTTTTGTTAGAATAGAAATACTGTACAGTCCAGGACAATACGCTTGCAAAACAAAAGCACAGTAACAGGCGTTAGCTGTGACACATGAGCTGCTACTGTGTGTTGGCTAAGTAGGTGTGAGAGTGTTTTTGAGTGTGAAAATGTGCGTGTGTGTGTGTGTGTGTGTGTGTGTGTGTGTGTGTGTGTGTGTGTGCGTGCGTGCGTGCTTGTGTGTGTGCTTGTGTGTGTGAGTGCGTGTGTGATAAAGAATCAAGGATGTATGACGTTAAAGACTTTAAAGTACCAGTAGAATGGAAAAACAAGATGACTTTATATGCTTAATTTTGTTTAATTGTATCCATTAAACCATATCTAATTGTTTTTCCAATCCGCAAAGTATGTGAAAATACTGTCCAAACATCACAAAATGCAACAATTTTAGCCATTTTGAATGTTCCTCTTCGAATGTCTTTCCTGCAATTTCCGTAGATTCGGGGTGGGATGACGACACGATAGGCACAATTCTGCACTCTGACCATATCAACGGGTCAGTCATACTGGAAATATGCAAAAAATATAAAATATATATTTTTTTAATGCATTCTAAGTCGAAAATAAATAAAACGTCTACTAACAATTGAGTCAATGGGGGCTCTCTGTTCCGCCCACAAAGCCCTCTAAATAACCATCCAAAACCCGCCAACAATATTCTATTTAAATATACAAAATAACTAAATATTAGCAATATTGTTTTTATAAGCGCTAACGCAGACAAACTATATTCTAGTGGCACATTGATTGAGCTGGCCGGTGTCTTCCTGCTTGTCATTATATCAATTATTCTAGTTTATAAAAGTAAAAGAAAAGTGGCTTAATAGGTTAGCTTTATTGCAAGGAAGTTAAAGTTAAAGTTAAAGTTAAAGTACCAATGATTGTGCCATTTGAAATGACAATAGTTCTGTGTCATGTCTGTTATCTGCTTTTTTTTTACAAAATTAAAAAGTCTGTTGATTATATAATTTTTTCCAGGGATTGTACCATATTTTTCCGACTATAAGGCACATTTAAAATCCTTTCATTTTCTCAAAAATCGACAGTGCATTTAACCCGGTGCATCTAATGTACGGATTAATTCGGGTTGTGCTTACTGACCTCATACATGGTGTAATGATAAGTGTAACCAGTAGTTGGCAGTCACACATAAAAGATACGTTTGGACTGCAGGTTGATGACCCCTTTTCAATAAATGGCGCTAGCAAGTACAGGTTAGTGTAGTGTCCGTGCTTTAGGGCGTTTAGAAATACTCTGATAAAATGACAAAAAACAGGAACTTCTTCTTAACGCAATGTAGCATTCTTGCTAGTTGCTAATGTCCCTCCACGGTGCAAAGTTGCTTCCAAGTCAGCAATCCCTGCCTTCATGGTTGCAAATAAAATATGTTTCTTAGAAGTATCATCCCTGGAGGACGAGGAACAGCTAAACATGCTACACGGCACACCGTAGGAGGATATGCTAACTACTAACTGCTCAGTTCTTCGATGTAAACAAATGAGGCTAGATCAGGGTTCGGGATCTTTTTGGCTGAGAGACCCATGAAAGCCAAATATTTTAAAATGTATTTCCGTGAGAGCCATATCATATTGTTTCACACTGAATACAACTAAATGCGTGCATTTTTAAGTAAGACCAACATTTTTAGAGTACAATAAGTCTCTTATTCTTTCCAATAACATTGTTATACTGAAGCTAACCAATAATAAATAAAATACTTCTTACCATTAATGCAACTTCTTGAACAGGTGTGGTAGAAAACGGATGGATGGATTAAAATCCATGAGAATGTTTTACACTGTGATTACCGGTACCAGCAGAATTATCGTGTTAAGCAATGTCAGCTAAGATTGATCTGAGAGCCAGATACAGTCATCAAAAGAGCCACATCTGGCTCGAGAGCCATAGGTTCTCTACCCCTGGGCTAGATCAATACAAATATTGACTGTAACAATACCAAGTAATATAGTATCAGGTCGATACCACGGTTATTAGATTGATATTTTTTACCATCAAAAAATATTTTGTTGTTTTTTTAATTTTTTAAAAACTCGGGAAATAATTCACTGGACATAGGAGGGCTTTAAGGGCAAGAACCAAAGGATTCAAAACACAGATCACAAAGCATTTAAAATGTAATTGGTATTGTTACACTGCCATCCTGTGTTTTTGTCTGATTATAATTGTGATCAAAAATGTAATCATTCAATGGTATTTAAAATTTTGTAGTTACAGTATCAGCGTGGGTATGACTAATACTGCCCCTGTAACTACTTTGTATTGGACTGATACACAGATTTGTAATATCACCCAAAACAAATGAATAGTAGCCAAACAACTAAACAATAAGTGCTTATTACATTTTAACAGAAGTGTAGATAGAAATATGTTACAATAGAAAGTTACCATCCATTCATCCATCCATCCATCCATCCATCCATTTTCTACCGCTTGTCCCTATCGGGTTCGTGGGGGCTGCTGGAGCCTATCTCAGCTGCATTAACAGTTAATTAGCGAGTAGATGAATATTAGTTTTGAGAAAATACAACCGGAAATGTTGTGATATGTTGTATGTCAGCAATACAATTAGGAGCCTTTGTAACCCGTTTTGAAATGGTTCTACTATCATATGTATACCAAATAATGTACTGTAATATATATCGTTATCGCAGGAGGCTGCAATATATGTCGCAATATAGATTTTAGGCCATATTGCCCATCCCTAGCTTTAATATAGTTAGGCTATTTTAGATTAGCTTACATTTCTCTGGTGGGCAAATTCAGTGTAGTGAAACTATAATTAATGTTGAATAACTTTTAACTTAGCTTACTACTTTTTAAAAGGAGCTTACCCAACACGGTCAACGTCAGACTTTCCATAACGATTTTAAAGCTAACAGTTAGCATCATAGTTATATTTTAGCTGGTGTTGTATGGAATCATTGAATCAAATTAGTAATTGCAGTATAATTGTTATGTTTCTCTCTCTATTAAAGCATTAGAAATGGTTGAATAGCTTTAAAATGAGCTTTAATGGCAAAACTGCCATTTTGAGGAAGTTACAGTATAACCTTATACACGTTTGTATGACAACCATGCAACAATGTCACTTTAGGGGACATCATAATCTAAAGTGATGCAAGTCACCAAGTGTGAGGATTTTAGCTTCCCAACGACAGCAAAGCACCAGATATAAGTGGTGAATTGTGTTTCCATAGAAACAGACCTCCTGTGAAAAGGTCACTATCAAAGGTTTCTAAGGGAAAGGCAAGGAATGGGAGAGAAGGGGAGTCTGACAAGAGCAAAACAAATGCAGCTTTATTATTCTTTTGTATTATCCCCAACATCCAACCTCCCCCTAATACAAATATTCCAGCAATGGTTAAAAAAAGAAAAGAAAAGACAAGACTAATTTAAATTGCGCAACGACATCTCAAAATAGTCGCCACTCTTCAAAAAAAAAAAAGATTCTTTATTGTCTTTTGAAGTCAGCAATTGAAAAAGGAGAGTGGTCGGCAATCTGCGCAATGTAGGAGCTTTGTGTTTCAGTGCAGATACCTCGCCTTCTCGCCCCCTCAATCACTGGCTGCTCTTTCCTCCGCTTCCTCTCAAGTCATTTTAATTAAGTCAGCTTCTCTGGCATGCTAGGCAAGATAATTGGAGAGGGCTTTTTGGATGCCATTTACTCTAAATGACTCCTCTTTTGAGTCTCTCACTTTTCCTTCTCTCCCTGGCAAGGAGTTACCTATATCCCTCCCCCTTTCCTGTGCTTCTATACTATATGCAAACAGTAAATATAGATTAACCTCCTCAGAGCATTGGTGGATTGTGCATTTTAGCCAACGCTGCAATTTAATTGAAATGACATCAGGCAAGGCAATTTATTGGCAATGAAGAGGTGCTTTGAAGTTTGCTCTAGAAAAAGTTTGGTTTCTGAGAGACAGAAAATCCTATGGACAAGTCTTAAATCTCTTTAAACTATAGATCATTTTGCTTTTAAAAAAAACAAAAAACACATATCCAAATCTACAAGGTTGATATCGATGATCTTGGTACAGTATCAAAGTAAATGGGAGACTTTGAAGGTTATTGTAGATAAAAAAATAACAATCCATGCAACTGGTCCGCATGTGTAAATTCTTGTTCAGTGAGTTTTGGCGAAAGAGGAATTATCCAATTGGATGAATGGCCATGTCTGTCGTGTGTGTGTGTGTGTGTGTGTTTTTGTCTCCTCTGGCTTTCAAACCGGGTGCAAGAGGGTTCATTGCTCTCAGCACCTGAGTGCATTTATTCCGTAGCAGAATTAAATGGCCAGAGTAAACCCTCTGTTCAGTCATTTGTTTTTGTGGGTGAAGGGGGGACTGCTAGCTTACGCACACAGGATGCACGGCCAGAGCCTCGCGAGTCGCAAGTGAGAAGCACCGCAAAGTAACACAAATTGGGAGGAAAATTGACATGATTGCAAGCCAAATTTTCGGTGTGGGAATTTTAATGGGATTGTTTCGGCTTCAAACGAGTGAGAAAGATATGAGCACCAAATGTGTTGGAATGTGATAGAAACAAAACAACAACTAAACAAAACACCAACCCAACTGGGGAAAATCTGCTCTTCAAGTTGTTCAATATTTATTGAAATGCAATTTTTGCGAACACAATTAATCAATCAGTCAAAATTTACTGATATAGCCCTTAATCACTAATGTCTCAAAGGGCTGCACAAGCCACATCCTCATCTCTGATCCACATCCAGGCAAGAAAAAAGTCAACCCAATGGGAACAACAAGAAACCTTGGAAGGGACCACAGACCCTCCTCCCCATCCCCCCCGAGTGACCAGTGCAATGGATGCCGAGTGGATAGGGTTAATAATTTGAGTCCAGTCCACCATATTGAGGCCAGCAGTGGATCCTCTTGTGTGTAGACAAGTCAGCAGTGCAGACATCACCAATTGATGCATAGAGCAGTGGTCCATCCTGGGTCCCGACTTGGAACAGCTAGCGCGTCCTCTGTGGAAACTGATCTGTGGCCACCTGATAACCTCCCCACACAGGAGAGGGGGGCAGAGCAGAAAAGAGAGACGATAGATCAACTGGTCTAAAAAAGGGTCTATTTAACGGCTAGATCAGTGTTTTTCAACCTTTTTGAGCCAAGGCACATTTTTTGCGTTGAAAAAATCCAGAGGCACACCACCAGCAGAAATCATGAACTCAGTTGAGAGTTAAAAGTCATTGTCGCAATTGTTGGATATGACTTTAAACCATAACCAACCATGCATCAATATAGCTCTTGTCTCAAAGTAGGTGTACTGTCACGACCTGTCACATCACACCGTGACTTATTTGGAGTTTTTTGCTGTTTTCCTGTGTGCAGTGTTTTAGTTCTTGTCTTGCGCTCCTATTTTGGTGGCTTTTTCTCTTTTTCTGGTATTTTCCTGTAGCAGTTTCATGTCTTATATTTCCCGCATCTACTTTGTTTTAGCAATCAAGAATATTTAATTTGTTTATATCCTTCATTGTGGGGACTTTGTTGATTGTCATGTCATGTTCGGATGTACATTGTGGACACCGTCTTTGCTCCACAGTAAGTTTTTGCTGTTGTCCAGCATTCTGTTTTTGTTTACTTTGTAGCCAGTTCAGTTTTAGTTTCGTTCTGCATAGCCTTCCCTAAGCTTCAATGCCTTTTCTTAAGGGCACTCACCTTTTGTTTATTTTTGGTTTAAGCATAAGACACCCTTTTACCTGCATTACAAAGCAATTAGCTCCCGGCTGCCACCTACTGATATGGAAGAGTATTACACGGTTACTCTGCCAAACTCTAGACAGCACAGACACTCAACAACAACACATAATTTGCAGACTATAATTACTGGTTTGCAAAAAATGTTTTTAACCCAAATATGTGAAATTAGATAATCTCCCACGGCACACCAGACTCTATGTCACGGCACACTAGTGTGCCACAGCACAGTGGTTGAAAAACACTGGGCTAGAGTACCATATTTTTCGGAGTATAAGTCGCACCTGCCGAAAATGCATAATAAATAAAGAAAAAAACCTATATATCGCACTGGAGTATAAGTGGCATTTTTTGGGGAAATTTATTTGATACAACCCAACACCAAGAATAGACATTTGAAAGGCAATTTAAAATAAATAAAGAATAGTGAACAACAGGCTGAATAAGTGTACGTTATATGACGCATAAATAACCAACTGAGAACGTGCCTGGTATGTTAACGTAACATATTATGGTAAGAGTCATTCAAATAACTATAACATATAGAACATGCTATACGTTTACCAAACAATCTGTCACTCCTAATCGCTAAATCCGATGAAATCTTATACGTCTAGTCTCTTACGTGAATGAGCTAAATAATATTATTTGATATTTTACGGTAATGTGTTAATAATTTCACACATAAGTCACTCCTGAGTATAAGTCGCACCCTCGGCCAAACTATGAAAAAAACTGCGACTTATAGTCCGAAAAATACGGTATACAAATGAGTTTTAAGATGGGACTTAAATGCTTCTACTGAGGTAGCATCTCTAACTGTTACAGGGAGGGCATTCCAGAGTACTGGAGCTCTAAAGCCCGCAGACTTTTTTTGGACTCTGGGAATCACTAATAAGCCGGAGTTCTTAGAACGCAGATTTCAGGCCGGGACACGTGGTACAATACAATCAGCAAGATAGGATGGAGCTAGACCAGGGGTGGGCAATTAATTTTCACCGGGGGCCGCATAAGCAACCCGAGCACTGCTGGAGGGCCACACGACAATATTTCAATTAAATTTTGCTCAATATTATTTTTGATATACCGTAAGATAAATAATAATGATAATAATAATAATAATAATTAATAATAATAATAATAATTTAATTTAACCTAACTTAACTTTATACAAAAGCAGATTGCTTTTGATGGTCACTTTATCCTGCATTATCCAACATTTTTCCCCATCAGATTTGGACAACCATCTGTTGTTAAAAATAGTTTTTAATCATATTTATTTGATATTGTTTTTTATATTGGTTTTATATGTAATTGTTTTTTCTTTTTATTCAGTCATTGGTGGAGCTAAGGATAATATTTGAATATTGTTTGTAATATTATTGTGCAGCACTTTGGAAACATTTTGTTGTTTAAATGTGCTATATAAATAAAGTGGATTGGATTGTCACACCTGCCAGCTTGTCCCAACACGCATTTACCTCTGTGAACAAGTCATTACCTGTGGTTGTCTCTTTAATTGACTGCATCAGAGCTCTCATCCAAAGTTAGCGAAAAACAATCCATGTCTCCGGGCATTATCAGCGCAACAAAGTCCAATAAGCACTCCTTAATAAACTCTCCGTCAGAAAACGCCTTACTTTTTCTGGCGCTTTTGTGAGAAATGACGAAACTTGTCCTGACGGCTGCATCTCTGGGGGTGTGAAATATGACACAAAGTCCTTGTTGGCTTTGCAGTTTTACCATCAACGCATCAGCCTCCCTTGCGCGCGCTTCATCAGACACATTCCGGTATTTTCCCTCGTGTTTCTTCGTGTAGTGGCGATTAAAATGATATTTAAACACAGCAACCTGTGTACCACACATTAAGCACACGGCTTTATCATTAATTTATGTAAAGAAATACTTGGCAGTCCATCTCTTGTTGGAAACATGCCAATCCTCATCAACTTTTCTTTTTTTAGCGTCTCATCACTTGTCGCTGTGCACCTGCACTCACAGGTTCCCCCCGGACATACGGCATAAATAACACATTTCAAAATAAAAGCAGCACAGTTGTATTGCGCGCACGACATAGATGTTTTTTAAACTTTATTTTGTAATTTGTAATTGCGCCGTTCAATTCACTCACGATCGCACACGCGCATACGTCCACACGGAAGTAATACAAATAACGCTTTTCAAAACAAAAGCAGCACCGTTGTATTGCACACTCGACATAGATACTTTTTTAAATTTATTTTGTAATTTATGATTGGCCTCACGCGGGCCGGACAGGGATGCGCAAAGGGCCGGATGCGGCCCGCGGGCCGTACAATGCCCAGGTCTGAGCTAGACCGTTTAGTATTTTATACGTGAGTAGTAAAACTTTAAAGTCACATCTTACGTGCACAGGAAGAAAGTGCAGGTGAGCCAGTATAGGCGTAATATGATCAAACTTTCTTGGTCTTGTCAAAAGTCTAGCAGCCGCATTTTGTACCAACTGTAATATTTTTTGAATTGAGAAGGTATTTTATTTTATTTTTAGTTTGCTTACTTATTTAGGATAATTAAACATTCTTGATCTTTCTAATTACAGTGGTAAAAAATATTATTGAGAAAGTTTATTGCAGTTGAGGAATACTTGCATTATTATTATTATTCTACATTATCATTACATTAGTGCTTGATTTGGTCTCAATATAATGCTTCTAATAATATTGTTTATCGGCAATAATTTGTGGGACAGTACATCGTCTAGCAAAATATTTACATTTACTGTAAGAACGGCTAACTGTTAGCATTTTAGCTGGCATTCTAATTAGGGATGGGTACTGAGAATTCGATACTTTTAAAGGTACTGACCAGATATCAATTCACGTAAAATCAAACGGTACCATATTTAGATATGGCTGGCTAAATTTGCTTCAGCTCAAGCATTTGACGGTCAAACAGGCGTATTCATAGCGGACACAGCCAGACTGACTCTAGGTATTTATATAGGTTATATGTTATTAGGTTGCAATTCACCATGCCAACAAAGCAAGCATGCCTGATAGAATCGGATCAAAAGTAAAATTATATTGCAATTTCAATACCTCCAGACTAAGCTGGTCTGTATAAACACTTTATAATTTTTTAATTTATTTTGACTGTTTAGAGACTTTATGCTGATAGTGAGGCCACTCCATATATCGGAACATTTGACTTATTTAATTAGAATCTAGACATTATATGAGATAGGGTTTTCTTAGATTGCTTAATCGTGTCAATGCATGAATAATGGGCCAAAGTATGCACAGTGACATGCTGAGGTGTCTTTGTGTGTAGTCTGGGGCTCCATATATCAATCACGTTGGGCCCGGCCGTGCTGAAAGCGGGCTACAGTGGGCCACCCATCCAGTTAGCCGCTCTGGGGAGATCCAATGTCCTTCCGTGCTTTAACGCACTCCAGATGTTCCGCCATCTGTGTATGTATGTGTGTGTGTGTGTGTGTGTGGGGGGGGGTCGGGGATATAGGAGGCCACGAGGCATGCAGTGCTTTTCGCACTTTCTTGTCTGTGTTTTGATAAACGAGTAAAGTTATAGTTTATATAAGGTTGTACACTGTAAAACATGAGCGTGCTTCTATCGCGAGATACTTCACAGACTTTCCCATGTCTACATCCTAAAACATGCTTTTGCTGTCTCACATCATATCTACCTAAATTGTATCTTTGCTTGTTTTTTCTCATTCAGTGCTCTCTCCGTCCCCCATTTTTTCGTCTCTCTCACCGTGCACCCTCTGTCCATCTTTGGCCCCCACAAATTCTCCACACTTCTCCCTGTGGCTCTTTGTCAGTGAATTCTCTTTTTGTCTCGGAGACGGGCCCCAATGCAAATACTGTGTGGTTATGTCAAACATGTGACTATCATCTCTTCCTCCTGTGGGCCGGTGTCCATTTCAACTGACTCTGGAGTCACACTGGACAGATTGCCAGCCTTTCACAGGAATGAATGAATAGGATATATGGCTTTGACCAAAAATAGTCAGATACAGCAGTTATGTCAACCATTACAATACCAAAAACCCAATTGTACAAGCAGGGCTTTAAAAGAAGCAATGTTTTTACGATTTAACGATCACAGAGTTTGTAGCCACTAGTAACAACCCCTCTTTAAGCTAACCACAGTTTGTGTGTCGACATGTCAAGTACATCTTGGTCAGCCACTGCATGTTTTGTCAAGGTCTCAGAAATCCCACAATAGTATTGGAAGTCTGTTGCCCAAAATCTAGCATTAATTTTGGAATTTAAAAGCTCAAATACAAACGTTTGTAGATTCATTATGTCTTCCTATTAAATATTTGTTCGAGGTCTGGGCAATATATTGATTTTTTCGATAAATTCCAGTTTTTTGTTGAAGACGATTAAAAAAAACAAAAACTATTATCTTTTTGCTCCGGCATACTTTTGCCTGCAAGAACTTTCGTAGCTTCCGTCCGCCCCTTTATTTTCTTAAGTTGAGATTCACACACCTAGCAAAATATGGCTAATGTTAATGCTAATGAGATTATGTGTTCCAAAGAAAAGAAAAGTGTTGTCAGTAGTTTGGCTTTGCGGCAACAGGCGTGGAAAAAAAGACTGCCCGCTGCAAAGTTTGTTTAAAAAAGTCAACAGCACAACAAACTTATCCCTGCATATGAAACTGAAGCCTCCAGATGAGTGCGATCAATTAAACTCTTAAATTAAACGAGGCGAATATGATCGTTACAACAAACAAACTCCGGCTAAAAGCAGCTTTCTGTGGTGGATTTACACCAGGTATGTATGATGATACAATGTATGATGAGAAGGAAGTACAGTGGAGAACAATTACTTAAGCAGATGCTCTGCACACCACCAAGATGTGTGAATGAAAAAGCCTGCCTTTATACACTTAGTGAAACTATATAGTCCTCTCAATGCACAATAATAAATTTTTATTTATATACAGTATTTTATTCAAGACATAAGTTTTAAGTTTGCACTTCATTAATCCCAATGTTGGAGATGATTATTTATTTGCATGCAATGTACGATGCTAAATTTTTGTTAACAGGACAGAAGTATTGCTTCTCAGAGGAAGCTCTTAAATTAGTTATTTGAAAATGATTCCATAAAAAGTACAATTTATAGAAAACAGATGGATGGATATATATATATGGTCTAAAAAGAATAACATTATACAATATACCATTTTGCTAAAAGTAAGATGCTGTGTATGTCATTTTAAACGACTAGTTTTGATCAAATAAAGGAAAGACTTGTTTTTGAAATATACTAAAGTCCTGTTAATTACTTGATGTAGAAATGTTAATTTAGGACACCTTATCAAGTAAAATTAACTAGCTTCATGGACACTAGTTTTTAGTATGTTGTATCTAAAATCTTGTTTTTATATATTATATTTTGACAGCTCTTTTTTGCAGTGTGCCACGACGGGAGAATAATAGACAACAATTTATATGTAGTGATAACCAAATAATACTACAATACCCTGTTTGTGGACAAGGAGAGATACATCCACTAAAGTAGTGGTCCCCAACCACCGGGCCGCGGCCCGGAACCGGTCCGTGGATCGATTCGTACCGGGCCGCACAAGAAATAAAAAAAATAAAAAATATATATTTTTATTTTTATTAAATCAACATAAAAAACACAAGATACACTTACAATTCGTGCACCAACCCAAAAAACATCCCTCCCCCATTTACACTCATTCACACGTATTCGCACAAAAGAGTTGTTTCTTTCTATTATTAATATTTCTGGTTCCTACATTATACATCAATACAGTCTGCAGGGATACAGTCCATAAGCACACATGATTTAAAAAATAAAATAAAATAAAATAAAAAACATCTCCTGTCTTTTGGCAACACTTTGACTTCCTGGTGAAATGTGTAAACTAGTGGTGTTCAAAGTGTGGCCGAGCCATTTGTGGAACACAGCTTTTATTTGGACCCATATTGCACACACACAAATTTTTTTTCATAAATTCATACAAATAATTAATATAGTTTAAAACATATGTGTAATGTTTCTTCAGCCTTTTAATTAGCCTATTTCATCACAAAATAACACGATGATGTCAGCAACTCCCACTCCTCTGTGGTCTTTTGTACTTCTTACCAAAACAAATTTACCACTAATCGCAATCAAAAATCTATTTTTCAGAGAAAAATACTTAAAATGTTAAATATAGCCAAAATCGTGCAGCTCTATTAGAAAGTTGTATATTCCATACCTCATATGAAGTGTTCAGTAAACTACTCCGTTTTTTTACTAGCTGCAAGCACATTTCATGGCTGTAATCCACTTGTGTTGTCTTTTGGGATCTTCGGAAAGGCGATAAAATCCTCTCCCCTCCCCATGTCCTAATTTGTTCTGGCATCCTGGCGCACGTCTGTCAAACCATATTTTTTTCTGTCAATAAGGCGTTTGGTTTGATTTGCAGTGGTTCATGCCGGGATGTGTGACACCATGTCCCAGAGCTCTAGTTTTAGGTATAATAGATTGTACTAAAGGCCACACATCACAGTGGTCCACTGACCCTTCTGAGAAAGACTGCAGATGACATTCAAAACCTGTAAAAAAAACCCTCTTTATTATACCTAAACCTGTTTGAATAGAAGAAACTGGATACATACAGTTTAAACATGCTTTTGATTAGCCATACGTTACCTTATGTTTGGTGAATCTCTAGCTTTAATACAGCATGTAAGTGACTTTTTTGTCCACACCCATCTTTTGAGTGTCTTTGGTTGGTAAAGGGTTGACTTGAAAGTACCAAGAGCCATCAGCAAGAGTTGCGCACTTAATGCAACGAAGTGAGAGTTTTGGCTCAAATCTGTTGTTTTATTGGCCTGGTAATTTCTAATCATATTTAAGTCCTCATCACAGCTGTGCACTTTTTACATATATTTATTGCTTCAACATATAGTTCACAGACACCTGGGTTTAAAAATTTGCTCGAAAGTTAACATGTTGAAATTACAATATGATGGCATAATTGTTTTAAAAAATTACTATAACATAACATAACATAACATAACATAACATAACATAACATAACATAACATAACATAACATAACATAACACAAGACAAGCACACACGTGGTTTTCTTTTTTTATGCATTCTAACTCGTGAATAAACGTTTGCAAAAGTCAGCCAAAAATGGCCCATCCACCCCTGTTACCACGAGAGGGACAAGCGGTAGAAAATGGATGGATGGATGGATTTAAGTATTTTCGTCGTTTTTAAGCGTACGGCGGCGCATTGATTTCGTAGATGCATCACAATGTTTGCCTTTTCCTTCAACCACACTGACTACTACTCACAGTCGACTTTGTGAGAGACAACGAACATAAGAAAACACACACTTGTACAATGTCTGCTCTCACTGGGATGCCAACGGATGGGATGTTCATATATTCTCGTTTAGATTAACAATTTATCATAATCCTCGCATAAGGAGAGGAAAAAAAGGTGGGTGCAAATGTGCGTCTTTTGGTGTCTTTGTCGTTGTTGGTTGTCAAAGTCGACCAACTTTTTGGTTTGTGGTCACAACCTTCTACTACCCAGGTGGGTGGCAAGTTTTACCATCTAAAATTAACATTCACCAGCTCAGGGGCAAGAGAACAGTTCCCAATCTCGTGACGTCAAAAGCAGCATAAACTGCTGTATTTTTTGGACTATAAGCCGCTACTTTTTTCCTACGCTTTCAACCCTGCGGTTTATAAAACGGTGTGGCTTATTTGTGGATTTTTCTTCATTAGTGGCGAATGTTTTGCATTCAACAAATAGTTTTCAACGCCAACAAAGACACTAGAAAGGTGTGTTATTGTTTGTGCTATGGCGCCATCTTTTGGACGAGTTCGCTCACTGCAGGTGCTGCTGGTTGAAACATTTATTTTTTCATTTATCACTCCAAGCAACCTATGCAAGTTTTACAGATAACTAAGAAATGTATACACACTAAACCAGGGGTATCCAAACTTTTTCCACCGAGGGCCGCACACTGAAAAATCAAAGCAAGCGGGGGCCATTTTGATATTTTTTATTTTAAAAACCAATACAATATATGTATAAAAAATATACATTTAGGCCTCCACTCAGGTTTGATCCCGGTGAACCCAAAGGGTTTTGGTCCAAAAAATATAAAAAATGTGTCATTGTTTAGTATTATTATTATTATTCAAAGTTTGAATCTCTAGATCAACATTAGGTCTATCTGTCAATATAACGTTTTTAAACATTTAAGTTGTATGCTCTTTTTGTCAGACAACCCCATTTTTTTATGGAAAAAACACCAAATATGCAATATTTTACCCCAATGAAATTTTTAAGTGGAATATTTGATATTATAAAATAATTGGAGCCCTAAAAGGTCAATAACTCATAACAAAATTGATTTTAATTCATTATTCTTTTTTGAGCAATGACACACACAAAAAAATCCCACTAAAATGATTGGGGGATCCAAAAGGGTCCTACTCATTAAAGTGTTACAAAATAAATTATTTTTACTGCTTACTTTTAACACAATCATCTTGAGATCAGCTTCAGATCTATCCGTCAATTATAAGTTTTATTGTTGTTAATGTTTTTTGTTGGTTCGTTTTAGGCCCTTCTTTTTAAAAAACAAAGAATATCTCAAAGTAGAATATTTAATGTGACGTAATTGGAGCCTTGAATAGGTCAATAATTCATAATGACACTGATTTTGATTCATTATTTTTTTTTTAAAGAAAGAAACAGCCTGCATGGCAGCTTTGTGTTATTAGAGCAAACATTGCAACGTGTTCTTGTTATATTTCACCTGTTTGCTCTTTTATACCACTTTTTATATTTTTTTTATATTTATTTTTTTATCGTATTTATAGAATGTGCCGTGGGGCTGTTAAAAATGACCTGCGGGCTGCAAATGGCCTCCGGGCCGCACTTTGGACACCCCTGCACTAAATCGTCCCATGTGTTCTGTCTGTAGGAGTGTTTTAAGGCATATTTGTGCATACTCTGTAAATGTAAATTAAGCTAGCATCGTTACCATTAGCAAATATGCTAACACGTGTACAAGTGTCTGTGTTAGTATTATTAATTTACAATGGAATTATTTTGTCTTGTTTTAGTTTTGTACATTCACCAAGACGTCACCGTGGAGTTTTTGTTTACCTGATTGGAGAGCTAGCTTCCGCAGCTAGTGGGATCATGACAATGAATTCTGTTTTGTTTGATCAGCCGTTTTACTGCCGTGTTTACCGACACCGTTCGGAAACAATTAAGGTATGGAAATAAACATTTACAAAATATTTTCTACCGATATATATCTGCAGATTATAGTCTGGTTTGGCTAATATATGTAAAAATATGTATTTCTTCTAAAATTTGGTGGGTGTGGCTTAAATACCAGTGCGCTTTATACCTAAAAAAGTATGGCAGTTAGGGTTAGGGTTGCGATCAATGCGGCCCTAAAAGTAGGTCCTTAATGTTAGCGCTCATAATAACAATATCGCTATCACCTGGTTATTATTCAGGTTTGGAAATGTAAATGGAGTATTGTCGGCACTTTTTTAATGTTATTAAAAAAATTATGGGGGCATTTGACACAATGACGTCTAGACTCCAGTAGCTGAATTGTTAGCTGACTTTTCTATTATTTATTTATGATTTGGAATTAATTAATAAAAATACATATGTGGTTTTGTCTTACAAAGGGATTGTAAATGGTTGGCAAAATTCCGCCAAAAAGGTACGGTTCCCCTTTAGGTCTGAACTGTTGCCTCGTTAAATGATATATAATGCTGTACCGACATATATGCACAGTCAAACACACATTGTAATACCTCTGTACTTACTCAGTACTGTACTAGATGATCTGACCTTTCAAACAGCACCCTCATTAGGAACTGTCCATCACCTTGAATTATGCATACAGTACATACATACATACCACACCTCGAAAACTAGTGCTCATCCCTTCAGGTTTAGATGGACTTTCTATTTACTGTTAATTGAAATTAATAACATGAATAAGTTATACTGTTACTGGATTGTAATTAGTTTAATCTTCAATTGTATTTTCAAATTGTCTGTAAATCTGCATTCTGTATACTGTCTCTCCCCCAAGTTGGGTTTAAGCGAGTGCATCTGTTCAGTGTGTTACTTGATCCAATCAGAGCAGCCGTCTACATGAATATTTTTCACCTCCCACATTCTGGAAAGTCAGTAAACAAATACATTCTCATAGCATACAGTTTGAGTGACCATATCCAGCATTTTAGACTTGAATCAATAAATCATGGTAAATTATAGTGGAGGGAGACTTCAGCAATTTAAACAGTAACAGACTGGGGAAAAATATGTTCAATTGGGGTTTTAGATTAGTCAAAATAAACTTTAGTACAAATAACAGCTACTTTTCTTTCAAGGGGAACTGCACTTTTTTGGGAATTTTGACTATCGTTCACAATCATTATGGGAGACAAGAAAACACTTTTTTTTTAGGATTGTAAAGATGAAAAACACTTGCAAAATGCGACTAATGGGAATCACCTTTGTTACCTTCAAAGCCCTCCATCAACATTTTATATACACATTGCAAGTATATATATAATGTAGTTACAGACACGTTCATAACAATATGCAATATGTACAGTTGTGCGTATTTTGGTCATTATGCGCATTACCGGAACTTATTTCCTCAGCGCATTTGTTTCCATTCCTATAGCAACGCACTTCTGACTTCCGGGAACAAATGCGTGTTTCTACTTCCAGAAACAAGTGTGTGTGTTCTAATCATGGCAGATTTGGTAATAGATAACGAAGACAACTATTTTTGGACAAATGAGGATTCACAACCTTATCTTTTTGGACCTGAATATACGGAGGATGAACTGCTGCTAATAGAAGGAAGCATGAAGAGAGGGTGAAACGTTGGAGCACATGGAAGCCGAGAGAGTCAGGAACGGCGTGACCTGGCACTGCAAATGTGGAACTTCGAGTCAAGCCATGCCGACTTAAATGGCGTGCTTACACAAAATAAACTGGAAAAAAACGTCACCGGCCAGCTAGACCGAACAGACAACTGTCCATCGAGTGAGCCACTATATTATTGATCATGATACATGCAGTACGTCATGCTTGTTAGTTCAACTTACATAGACTGCAGTTTCAAGCTATCTGTGTACAAACAAAACATGAAATGTGGGCTAATACTTTACAGATACTGCAATATGATTGTTCATGTTTTTCAGTCAGTACAGATTGGTGTCCTGTCGCATTGTGTTGCGCATTACAAACTCAAAAGCCATTCAGCTGCTGGTGCAGAAGCTATCTTACAGCTAATACCATAGCATGTCGTCGTAATGCGATGTGTTATTACACTAGAAACACAGTACCTTAGTGTTTGCTCTTACAATATCAATGTCGATATAGTTTGGTTATCATACCAGCTACTTAACGTAAATGAAGTATTGTTGGCGGTTTTTGGATGCATTTATTAAGTGATTTAGAGGCAGAATGCATTATTCCCATTCGCTGCATGGTTATCCACCTAGAACGAGCTGATTGTTACAAATTAGAATGCAAAAAACCCCAAAAACGTTTTTCTTCTTGTCTCTAATGTCATGTCTGTGTGATCATGTTTTGTTTTGGTTATGTTCGGTTTGGTTTTTGGACCTTTTGTGCACTCTTGTTTGTTTTGTTTCCATGACAACCCATTAGTTTTCATCTGTCCTCATGTCACGCACCAGTCTCACGTTTTGCACTCGCGCACCTGTCACTAATCATGTCACTGTTATTTAAGCCTGTCTTTTTCTGTTGATCGTCCTGGTGACATTATCCTTACTCACTCTGCTTCATGTCATGTTTACGGTTTCATGCTTAGTTCACGCTTTTGTTTCATAGTCCATGCTGCCCTGTTCACGTCATCGCAAGTACGTTTTGTTTATTAATGCCACAGTTAGTGTCTTTTGTTTTTTGTCCATGGTTCTGCCTTTGTGCTAGTTTTTGTTTTTATAGCCAAGTTTTGTACTTCCGCCCTTGTGCGCGCTTTTTGTTTATTCCTTTTGTTAGTGTTAAAATAAAGATGTCATTACCTTCACGCCTTGCCCGCGCCAACTTTCCTTTGCATTCCGGGAAAACACAACACCCACGTATTGACATCTAATAAGGATTGTGAACGACAGTTTTCCTTTGAATAGTGTTAGGGCACAATTATATTTATTCACAGCAATGCTATGCTGGCTTTAGTGACTATACTGTCACTTAAAATAGGAAAGACCATACCTCCACTGAGGAGGAAGGGTTAAACTATTAAAAAACTATATATATAAATGAAATGTCTTAAGTTTGTCCAACTGTTATTAGTTAGTTTATACATTTCTTCCTATTTTAAAAGGACTGTGAATTATAATTCAGGTTCGGAGTGGAGTTAGTTACACAGGCCGTTTTTCAAAGAAACAAGGCAGATCCACAGAGATCTACAAAGCTTTCTGTGCTAGGAATTGTATGGAACTGCTTGACAGGAGTCCAAAAAAATTGTATAATAAGTTTCCCTTTAATGGGTAATTTTATTATATTTTTTTAATTTATAAAACACTTCATTGAGGTCTATAGACCATGTAATGGTGGTTCTTTGGTCAACGTTTTGCATTGATTATGTTTTACAGACCATCTTCAAGCCGCTTTCTGACCGTCTCTTCAAGATGTGCCGTTTTGTAGGTGGTTTTACATATGTGCCTCCACTTCGACTGCGTCTTCTCCCGTTAGCATTGTCGTAGTTTTTAGCGCTTCCATGTGGAGTCTACTGACAGATATAAGTTAGAACTATAGACTACTTTTTATTAGGAATGACAACAGTGTAGGATTCATGCGCATGTATGAGCCAGTCTGCTATACAACAGTAGGATAGAGGGAAAAAAAAGAAACTTACTGACGACAGCTTTGGACTACATTGGCGAACACACGCAAAACTCTTAGAGTACCTTTACTATTTATGAGGTTATTTGCTGAGCTCACCAATGGAGAAAATGCACAAATAGGGCAAATTCGAAATGGCTGGTGTGGAGGAACTACGAAAGAAAGTAAGAGTGTTATATAAATATCTCCACCATGCCTTAATGGTTTGATTTAAAATTGTCAGGACTTATGTAGATCCCAAATAGACAAAAACAGGTACCAAGTTGGTTTCCCTTCTTAGGTCCCCTTTAATGGATTAGCCCCAGGCACTTGGAATCTCAAGGGCATCTATTGTTGGTTTTCTTATTCTTGACCTGCCTGTGTTCAATGGCTCATTCAAGTTTGTATTGCTGATATGCAACCAGGTGACTTTGAGGCACTTCCGAGTTTCACATGGTGGTCAGGGTCCCATAGGACTACTGTTTATTTACCTGCAGCAAACTTGACATGAGGTCGGTCGAGGCAGCACAACTTGTCAATGATTACAAACTAGGAAAATAACATTTATATCAAGCGCCGTCATTTGTCAGTAGAAATGTTCACATTTCAGCCTCCAAGAATTCTACTTCAAACTATGGAAAACATGTTGCGATAAGTTATTGATGTTTTTGTTTTAGCTCCGCATATGCTAATATTTGCCCAATAATGATGTCATAAGTGACTGTAAAATGTGTATCTTTGTGGTACATGCTGTAGTAATGTTTCTCAAATTTGCGCAAATATAAGTTGCAACAAGCACGTCGTCTATCCACAGTGCAAAGTCATTTCTAAAATACTAATGGGAACGAACATGGCGAAAAATAAGCTAAGTTTCCAGTAGCATTATCACTGGAGGACTAGAGGAAAAGAAACGGCTAAGCATGCTACACACTAGGGTTGTACGGTATACCGGTATTAGTATAGTACCCCCGCGCCCCCGTCGTCATCACGTCGTGTCATTGCTGGTTTACGAGCAGAGGAGCATGTTCGGCAGTGCAAAATCACGGAGTACTTACAAGCAGACAGTGTGTAGACCAAAAAGGGAGAACGGGCGTATTTTGGCTTAAAAACTAACAATAAAGGTGAAGTTATAACACTGAAACGCCCACTAGAAGAGGTGCTTTAAGGCATGGCTAGGTAGCTAGCGGCGAACGTCCATTCGCACTCTGCAGTGTTTTAGCTACTTCTAAATCACTAACAGAAAATGCATGTTTTCTTACTTTTTCAGTCTTGGACAAATCCAATGGAGGAGATAGGCTCCAGCACCCCCCGCGACCCCAAAAGGGACAAGCGGTAGAAAATGGATGGATGGAATTTGATGAATATTCATCTTAACGCCATTGGAATAACATGCTGATAACAGAAGGCACACACTTCTGCAGATATTAGTTTAAAATAAAAACTAAGATTATGGATCAGTACTTGAGTAACAATTAAAACTATTTATGTTCCTCGCAATGTTTTATTTATTTGGGGCAGCTCAAAAAACCCTGACAATTCAGTAGTCCTTGATAAAGCTTATGGTACAATCTAAATAGTCTTTTCATCTTTGTTTTAGTTGCTCCTACGGGGGAAAAACATCTCATTATAATAAGGGCTTTTAGCTATGTTAATTAGATTATTTGTATGCATTCCTCTTGTCATTTGGGAATTAGAAGAATTGTTCACTGTATTGTAGTTTTCCGCATTTTACTTGAGACTTTAATCGACTTTTCAAAGACAGGAAGGAGCCAAATATAAGTGTGATCTGTGATATCCATGCAAATATTTGCATAAATATACAGACAACAATTGTAGTGTGATTGGACCAGTGCTGCCATTGTCAGCAGTTAAAAAGGATGCAATGAATTTTTGCAAATTGTCATACCCAAGGGGAATTCTCATGTCTTCATTACAGCTGCAGGGGATATTTGAATATAAGAAGGACATCCATTAATGAGTTTGCCATGAAAGAAATGGAAAGGTTATGGGCTAAAAAAGCAAGCACAAAATGTAATTGGATATTGATGTGGACGATTTAGAGAAGGATTTTAAGTTGAGTTATAAGTCACTGACATTTTATACAATTTCCAGTGTCATATATTTGGTCTTTGCATTTGAGCATTTGGCACATACTAAATTCTCTTACACAGCGGGTAAGTTGGGAGTTCCCTCATATTAAAATTTTAACATGCTTAGTTTCATTTTCATATTTCTGGCAGTAGTATTTGTGCAAGGACACAGCTTTATGTGTGTTCCATTTGGTCTGTAGTTGTTTCAGTCCTTATTAGGGATGTGCCGAACGATCGGAATCGTCCGATTCTTGTGAAAAAAGATGTGATCGGCCATTGCCAATTTATGCCGATCACAAACGCCAATCCTCTCTGGGGGACAAGCGGCAGCTAATTATGTGTCTCCATACACAGTGTGGAGCTGCTCCTCTAAACTAATAATAATCATCTCCTTTACGGAAAATAAACTGCATTCCTTATCAATCAATCAAAGTTTATTTATATAGCACTTAATCACAAGGGTCTCAAAGGGCTGCACAAGCCACAATGACATCCTCGGCTTAGTATCTTAAGGCTAAACATGTTACACACCGAGAGTAAGCCAGGAGCAGACTTGCTAATAGCTAAGCTAAGCTAAGCTAACTTCAAACAACATCAATAAATAAATGCTGAGTAAAAGTTTAAGAAGTTTAGATGGAACCAAATTATAGCAAAAAGTAAGCCGATATTAACAGGAAATCAACAAGTAGATTAAAGAGTCAGCATTGTTGCAGTCAGTACAGGGCATGTTAGAGGAGGTAGGATCGATTCATGAATTGGTGTTGTTGATACCAAGGGTAGCATGAGTGTATGATTGGTAAAAGAGTGATCAGATGGATATTTTTATTTTCCTAAAATCCTTTTTCTGTTTTTGTTAATGTTTACAAATCCGGGAAATCATTCCCTGGACACAGGAGGATTTTGAGGGCAAAAACCAAAGGATTTGAATTAGTAGTAGATAGTAGTTTTTGCTTGTGTTTAGTTATTGTGTACTATTGGCTTTGTTTTGTTAAAACAATTGTATGTAGTAAAAGTAAATAGGGAACCTGTTGAAATATTGTGTTGATATTGGTAAACTGCCATTAGCCCTCACCATAAATTCAATAAAACATGTACAGTTAATACATGTGATCAGTGTCTGCCAATGTCACTCGTGGATAGTCAGAATCAGCTGCACAAAACCTTGAATGGAACATCCCTAGTTTTTATGGGGTAAAAATGTCTTCACCAATCTTCAGATCTGTGGTGGAATGATATTTTGTTCAAAGAGTGGTCTAATCAACAAGTGCAGGTGAATACATGTTACCAGCATGAATCTTAAGTGTTGGTTATTGAAGCTGCTGGATCAGGCTAATGAGGTGGTCTGGGAGTGTTGCCAGGGTACTGTCTGAGGCGTGTGTCAAGCTAGGTTTAGTCCGGGTGGTAGGATTTGTAGCCCAAAGACTCAAAGTGAGACAAACTTTGCCTCTGGCTGTTTATACACAGTGTGTGTTGTGTGTGTGAATGAATCAAGGTTTAATCTTGCAATATCTGGATTAGGCTTTGACATTTTTGTGTGCTATGTTTGTGCTTTAGTGTGTGTGTGTGTGTGTGTGTGTGTGTGTGTGTGTGTGTGTGTGTGTGTGTGTGTGTGTGTGTGTGTGTGTGTGTGTGTGTGTGTGTGTGTGTGTGTGTGTGTGTGTGCGTGTGTTTTGTGTGCCCACACTTACCTCATTGCCATTCTGCCCTCCCTTCGGACATTTTACTCCAAGCTATCAAGACCTGACCTCCAGGTGTTTGCATTGTAAATTAGACAACAATGCCATCATTTAGCTGTAATTAAAAAAACACATGATGTATTTGTTAATTTGCCTGTTTTTCAGAACTTCATGATGCATAGTGTTTAATTAAAGTTGGCATACTAACTCCTAAATGTTAGTAAACGCATGACAGTTTTAACAGTTGGCCAGCAGACCCAATCATGAAGCATCAATTTAAGACTTAGACTTAGCCTTAGACTTCCTTTTATTGTCATTCAAATTTGAACTCTACAGTACAGATAAGAACGAAATTTTGTTGCATTAGCTCGTTGTAGTGCAGAATAAAAGAGCAATAAGGTGCAGATATAAATAGATTTACTGTACAGATAAATATATTGCACTTTTGCATATGCAGCCACGTTTACTGATGTATGTTATATTTACGGATGTATGTTATAAATATGTTAAATGTAAATAAAATAAAAAATATTGCTTCCTTTTGCAGTGAAGCTACAAAGTGAAATACACAACTCACAAGTAAACAAAAACACATTTTCTACAAGGAATAATGTGAATTAATTTGTTCCACGCTCAAACCATTGCCATCATAAACCCTTTATCACCATTGCAGGCAAAGCCTAACCATATAAGGCCCCCAGGGGTAGGAATCTTTTGGCACCTTATGCTTTGATTACGATTCAGAAGCTACGATGAAATTATAAATCGATTATTGATGGATATTTATTTATTTTTTAAAAAATATATATATTATTACATATTTTTTATAGTTCATTGTTCGTAACATTGTTATATAAAGCTCACTCTTTGGCTGTTGATGCATGCATGATATATATGTATGAATATACATATGTATACACAGTACACAGGCATATACACATTAATGGATACATATAAACACACACACATACATACATATATATATATATATATATATGTATATATATATATATATATATATATATATATATATATATATATATATATATATATATATATATATATATATATATATATATATATATATATACATACATACATATATATATACAGTACAGAATAGGGCTGTCAAGTGATTCTTTTTAACCAGATTAACCACACTCTAATCACAGGTTATTATTTACTTGTGTAAATAAAGTTTTCTTTAAAAAAAATACCCTAATATTTCGATACAAATGCAATTTTTACTCAGAATGTCAAACGGGAACATTTTCTAAAAGTTTTAGTAAACTGAGATTCATTGAATCGCTCAAGACTTTTTAGTTTTTTTGTTTCAAAAAGAAATGTTTCCTGCTTAACGTAATAAAAATATACATATTTCTTTAACAGGTGTATGTCCTGCTTAGTTAAAACAGAATAATATCAGTGTGCAGCTTTATGATAGAGTAGGTCTCCAACTTTCATCACCATGAAAACTACTGGTGAGGTGAGATATTTGTTTCACTAGTATGACTGGCAATATTTCAATTATGCTTTATTTAGTGTGCTTTATCGCACACACTCATAGTTCATTAAAGTGGAATAAATGACACGCCACTAATAGTTGAATCCACATACCTCTCTTCTCCTAGCAAAAGGTGCAAACTGGATGTGTAATATCCTCATTGAATGACGAAGTGTAAACCACCTCGGACCAACTGCACTCAGTAACGAAACAAACACGCTCACATAAACATAGTTATCTGCTGCACTGACAAGATGTCTGCTCGGTGCGTGTTGCCGATTGTGGCGAAACTGCCTAGTCAAAACTGGCGTGTGACGTCATGTTTTACCTTTTTCTTTTACAGGGCGCACCAACCCTGTAAAACATGAAAACTGGCCACCTCCTAAATAAAAATACAGGACAAAGTGCGTCCCTTGACAGCTCAATATGAAATATGTACTTTTTTTTCTAAATACGAGATGATTCCGTGTTTCAAAGTTTGGCTACCCTATTTAAGTAGCATTCATGCTAGCGGCGCCATCTTCGCGCTCATGTTGCCCTTCATGATGCTATTTTAAAGTTGATGTGCACCGATGATAAGAAAGTTTGTCGCTGCAAGACTGACTAATTACCTTAGTCTTATCTAAAGTTCCATCGAGGTTTATTTTGAAGCAGAAGTGGGTGCAGAGCACATCACTGTAACTATCACTGGTGTGTAACGTGATCACTGCCTGTGAAATGCACGCTGCCTTCAGGCGCACGTCAAAACATACACTTTGATTAATCATCATTCATTTATGGTAACGTGATAATTCTTTTTTATTAATCACATACAGTCTCTTGTGCCGTCTTCTTCGGCGTGCAGCGTTTCGGCCTTTCGGGGCCCGTTGGTAATGGTGGATTTCTGTTCCGTGCGGCGGCTGTTTCTGTTTTCGATGTCCGGATCGATCGCTTTCGGCTGTGGGGTTGCGTCGTGTGCATTTTGTTGTGTCTTCACCATGATGAGGGTGAGTCTATAACGTGCTAAATGACGAACTGAATGATTGTGTGAGTGCTTTTGATGTACCATGAACAATCTTATCGGTGCACCTTGACCCGCTCTGCAGTTTTATTGGTCTGATGTGACAAGGCTAAAATTATTTGCGGCATGTGAATCTGGAAAAATCCATAAATTAGCCCCAGCATTGTTTAAACCACAGAGTTCAAAACGAGGAGAAAAAGTCGTGGCTTACAGTCCAGACAGAACAACACACTCGTTCAATATTGCTCCAGTTATTCATTTAGAAGAATTGAGCTTTGTACTCTACTTGTCTGATATGTACCAGCTTGGTTGAAATACAGGCTCGAGGCAATCATAGGCAACAGAATATGCTGGTAGGAGCCATGTTACTAATTTCACATTGATTAAGTAGAGGCTCGTTCTACACCTTGGAATTGTTTAAAGGCTGAATACTAAACAGAAACATTTTGTACTGCATTAAAAACCATGAAGCATGTATGTGTGTGTGTGTGTTAGTGTG
>NC_084735.1:48946791-48971791 GCF_033978785.1 Entelurus aequoreus | reverse complement strand
GAAACTCATTTCGGCCGCTTGTACCCGTGATCTTGTCTTTTCGGTCATAACCCAAAGGTCATGACCATAGGTGAGGATGGGAACGTAGATCGACCGGTAAATTGAGAGCTTTGCCTTCCGGCTTAGCTCCTTCTTCACCACAACGGATCGATACAGCGTCCGCATTACTGAAGACGCCGCACGATCCGCCTGTCGATCTCACGATCCACTCTTCCCTCACTCGTGAACAAGACTCCTAGGTACTTGAACTCCTCCCCAACCTGGAGATGGCACTCCACCCTTTCCCGGGCGAGAACCATGGACTCGGACTTGGAGGTGCTGATTCTCATCCCAGTCGCTTCACACTCGGCTGCGAACCGATCCAGTGAGAGCTGAAGATCCTGGCCAGATGAAGCCCTCAGGACCACATCATCTGCAAAAAGCAGAGACCTATACCTGCAGCCACCAAACTGAATCCCCTTAACGCCCTGACTGCGCTTAGAAATTCTGTCCTGTGTCGTGATCTGTGGTTTGGATCATGTTTTATGTTATTTTCTGTTTAAAGACTCCGTAGTTCCTGGTTGCACTTCCTTGTTTGTTTGTTACCTTGACAACCATTAGTGTCACCTGTTTTACGTCTTGGACTCACGCACCTGTTGCTAATTATGTTCACCTGTCTCTGATTAGTGTTCGGCCGCTCACCTGCTTCCCGAGCACTAATCAGAGGCATTATTTAAGTTTGCTTTTGACAGTCAGTCGGCCTGGCGTCATTGTTTGTTTCATGCAATGCTCTGTATTGATTGTTTCAAGCTCGTTTCATGCCACAGGTTCATGCTTGTTTTCATGCGAATGTTCGCTTCATGCTATGCCAAGTAAGTTTTGTTTATTCATGCCACAGTTAGCGAGCTTTTGTTTCATGTCCATAGATCTGCCTAAGTGTTAGTTTTGTATCCTTCGCTAAGTTGTGCCTTCGCCTTGTGCGCCTTTTTGTTTTCACTTTTTGAGTCAAGATTAAATCATGTTTTTACCTGCACGCCGTGTCCGGAGTGGTCCGTCTGCATTTCGGGAGAACGAACCCCGCAGCAAGCTGCGAAAAGCCCGTCGTGACATCCATAAAAGTTATGAACAGAATTGGTGACAAAGGGCAGCCTTGGCGGAGTCCAACCCTCACTGGAAACGGGTCCGACTTACTGCCGGCAATGCGGACCAAGCTCTGACACTGATCATACAGGGAGCGGACCGCCACAATCAGACAGTCTGATACCCCATACTCTCTGAGCACTCCCCACAGGACTTCCCGGGGGACACGGTCAAATGCCTTCTCCAAGTCCACAAAGCACATGTAGACTGGTTGGGCAAACTCCCATGCACCCTCAAGGACCCTGCCGAGAATATAGAGCTGGTCTACCGTTCCACGACCTGGACGAAAACCACAGTGTTCCTCCTGGATCCGAGGTTCAACTATCCGGCGTAGCTTCCTCTCCAGTACACCTGAATAGACCTTACCTGAATAGACCTTAAAGAGAGGAACCACCACCCCGGTCTGCCAATCCAGAGGTACCGCCCCCGATGTCCAGGCGATGTTGCAGAGTCTTGTCAACCAAGACAGCCCCACAACATCCAGAGCCTTAAAGAACTCCGGGCGGATCTCATCCTCCCCCGGGGCCTTGCCACCGAGGAGCTTTTTAACTACCTCTGCCCCATAAATAGGACAGCCCGCCACAGATTCCCCAGGCACTGCTTCCTCATAGGAAGACGTGCTGGTGGGATTGAGGAGGTCTTCGAAGTATTCCCTCCACCGATCCACAACAGCCGCAGTAGAGGCACACCATACACAGTGTTGACAGTGTACTGCTTCCCCCCCCGAGGTGGCGGATGGTGGTCTAGAATCGCTTCGAAGCCGTCCAGAAGTCGTTTTCCATGGCTTCCCCAAACTCCTCCCATGGCCGAGTTTTTGCCTCTGCGACCGCTGAAGCCGCACTTCGCTTGGCCTGTCCCATGAGCCAAAAGAACCCGATAGGACTGTTTCTTCAGCTTGACGGCATCCGTCACTGCTGGTGTCCACCAGCAGGTTCTAGGATTACCGCCACGATAGGCACCAACCACCTTGCGGCTCCAGCTCCAATCAGCCGCCTCGACAATGGAGGCACGGAACATGGTCCACTCGGACTCAATATCCAGTGCCTCCCTCGTGACATGTTCAAAGTTCTTCCGGAAGTGGGAATTGAAACTCTCTCTGACAGGAGACTATGCTAGACGTTCCCAGCAGACCCTCACAATGCGTTTGGGCCTGCCAGGTCTGTCCGGCATCCTCCCCCACCATCGGAGCCAGCGCACCACCAGGTGGTGATCGGTAGAAAGCTCTGCCACTCTCTTCACCCGAGTGTCCAAAACACGAGTCCGCAAATCCGATGACACAACTACAAAGTCAATCATGGAACTGCGGCCGAGGGTTTCCTGGTGCCAAGTGCACATATGGACACCCTTATGTTTGAACATTGTGTTCGTTATGGACAATCCGTGACGAGCACAAAAGTCCAATAACAAAGCACCACTTGGGTTCATATCCGGGCGGCCATTCTTCCCAATCACGCCTCTCCAGGTTTCACTGTCGTTGCCAACATGAGTGTTGAAGTCCGCCAGCAGAACAAAGAAATCACCCGAGGGAGCACTCTCCAGTACTCCTTCAAGGGAATCCAAAAAGAGTGGGTACTCTGAGCTGCTGTTTGGTGTGTAAGCACAAACAACAGTCAGGACCCGTACCCCCACCCGAAGGCGGAGGGAGGCTACCCTCTCGTCTACTGGGTTAAAGTCCAACGTGTAGGCTTTGAGCCGGGGGGGCAACAATGATTGCCACCCCAGCCCGTCGCCTTTCATTGCTTGCAACGCCAAAGTGGAAGAGAGTCCAGCCCCTGGTTCCAGAGCCCTTGTGAACAAGACTCCTAGGTACTTGAACTCCTCCCCAACCTGGAGATGGCACTCCACCCTTTCCCGGGGGAGAACCATGGACTCGGACTTGAGCGTTGGTGCAGGCGGGGTACACCCTGGACAAGTCATCACCTCATCACACGGCCAACACAGATAGACAGACCACACTCACATTCACACACTAGGGACCATTTAGTGTTGCCAATCAACCTATCCCCAGGTGCATGTCTTTGGAGGTGGGAGGACGCCGGAGTACCCGGAGGGAACCCACGCAGTCACGGGGAGAACATGCAAACTCCACACAGAAAGATCCCGAGAGCAGGATCGAACCCAGGACCTTCGTATTGTGAGGCAGACGCACTAACCCCTCCGGCAAAATCTCTTATATCAGAAAATTATTTTAATAAAACATTTAAATGGTTATGATGTCAGGTTTGGGACAGGTGTGACGCTGGTGTGGCCACAGTGTGCACAAGTCTGATGTTGCTCACATGTGCTCCACTGAATGCTCAGGGAGTTTGTGCGTTTGCTCACACACATGAAAAATTAGAGGGAACATTGGTGGTGAGCCCATTGGAGGGGGGAACCACGTTGCCTCTTCGGGCCACCAGGCGCTCGCCATCGTGCCCCACCTCCGGGCCTGGCTACAGAGGGGAGCCCCGGTGACCCGCATCCGGGCGAGTGAAATCTAGGTCCTCGATTTGTACTTTTCATAAAGGTATTTGAGCTGCTCTTTGTCTGATCCCTCACCTAGGACCTGTTTGTTTTGGGCATAGAAGCCCCCGGACAACATAGCTCCTAGGATCATTGGGACACGCAAACTCCTCTACCACGATAAGCTGGCAGCTCAGAAAGGAGTAAATACTCCAATTTAAATCATGTGCAAAAAGATGTTGACGCACAGACATATTAAATACTGAACCGTTTTAAACAATTTTCTACAAAGTAGTGCATTTAAAAGTACATTGATTCAGTTTTTTATTTCATTCATGGTATCAAATAAGTATTAAAAATATTGGAAAATTACAGGTGTCCGGCTCTACCCCTGAAATGTTGTTATTGTTACAACCCCACTCATAACATTTGAGGAAATAATGTGAAAATTATATTTTGTAGTCATGTGGAAAAAGATCACGAAACGGCATGGCGTGCTCTCTTTAACCCCATGGGGTGTCTAATTATTGCACATGACTTTAAGTCACATCGCTTATATCGTCATTATTGAAGGCCTATTAAGGCTCGCCCTTACATTCATCACATCTTTCCACCTCTGGGTGAAAAAGGTAATTTTCAGGCAGTTTTAGCACATAGGTTATCTTGAGCTGCAGGATGGGACACCTGCTGTGCTTGCCTATAGTAAGTTGGGGCGATGGCAGGGAGTCTGTTTGTGTGTTTGCATGTGTGTGCAATGTACCATTGAACCAATTAGCCCCTACAGTGGGGGTGACTGTGACAGAGGCGTTCCACAGGGTAAAGCACTTGGCCCTGTGGGTTCCTGGCCAATAGCAATTAATGGGCTAACAACAGTCTTAATTAGCCTCTTTGATTGGCTTTGTAACAGTTCATCTATGACCCAGCAGTCCACAAAGATGCTGCAATATGAAATGTTAGCCTACCTTCTGCTTTGAGACCATCTGTTATTTAAACAGGAAGCTGTATTTACAAAACCAAAAACCAGTGAAGTTGGCACATTGTGTAAATCGTAAATAAAAACAGAATACAATTATTTGCAAATCCTTTTCAACCTATATTTACTGCAAAGATATGATACTGAGAAACTTGATTAATTTTTGCAAATAATCATTAACTTATAATTTAATGGCAGCAACACAATGCAAAAAAGTTGGCACAGAGGCATTTTTACCACTGTGTTACATGGCCTTTCCTTTTAACAACACTCATTTAACATTTGGGAACTGAGGAGACCAAATTTTTAAGCTTCTCAGGTGGAATTCTTTCCAATTCTTGCTTGATGTACAGCTTAAGTTGTTCCACAGTCCGGGGTCTCCGTTGTGGTATTTTAGGCTTCATAAAGCGCCACACATTTTCAATGGGAGACAGGTCTGGACTACAGGCAGGCCAGTCTAGAACCCGCACTCTTTTACTACGAAGCCATGCTGTTGTCACACGTGCATAATGGGCCTTAGGATTGTCTTGCTGAAATAAGCAGGGGCGTCCATGAAAAAGACGTTGTTTGGATGACAACATATGTTGCTCCAAAACCTGTATGTACCTTTCAGCATTAATGGCGCTTTCACAGATGTGTAAGTTACCCATGCACCCCCATACCATCACAGGTGCTGGCTTTTGAACTTTGCGCCCTTAACAGTCCGGATGGTTCTTTTTCTCTTTGGTCTGGAGGACACGATGTCCACAGTTTCCAAAAACAATTTGAAATGTGGACTCGTCAGACCACACAACACTTTTCCACTTTGCATCAGTCCATCTTAGATGAGCTCGGGCCCAGCGAAGCCAGCAGCGTTTCTGGGTGTTGTTGATAAAAGGCTTTGGCTTTGCATAGTAGAGTTTAAACTTGCACTTACAGATGTAGTGACGAACTGTAGTTACTGACAGTGGTTTTCTAAAGTGTTCCGGAGCCCATGTGGTGATATCCTTTACACACTGATGTCGGTTTTTGATGCAGTACTGTCGGAGGGATCGAAAGTCACGGGAATTCAATATTGGTTTTCTGCCTTGCCGCTTACATGCAGTGATTTCTCCAGATTCTCTAAACCTTTTGATGACATTATGGACCATAGATGGTGAAATCCCTAAATTCCTTGCAATAACTTGTTGAAAAATGTTGTTCTTAAACTCTTCGACAATTTGCTCACGCATTTGTTCACAAAGTGGTGACCCTAAACATTTCATGGAAGCTGCTTTCTTACCCAATCATGGCACCCACCTGTTCCCAATTAGCCTGTTCACCTGTGGGATGTTCCAAATGTTTGATGAGCATTCCTCAACTTTTTCAGTCTTTTTTGCCACTTGTGCCAGCCTTTTTGCAGGCATCAAATTATAAATTAGCTAATATTTGCAAAAAATAACAAAGTTTACCAGTTCAAACATTAAGTATCTTGTCTTTGCAGTCTATTCAATTGAATATAGGTTGAAAAGGATTTGCAAATCATTGTATTCTGTTTTTATTTACGATTTACACAACGTGCCAACTTCACTGGTTTTGGGTTTTGTACTATAGTAAAGTATTTAAATTTTTTGTGCTTTAAACCATTATCAAGTAGGTCTGCCGGGGAATGTTTAAAGGTGGTACATGGTTTGTGTTTGGGTTAATACATTCATCAAAAAAGGGACTGGAAAATGGCTGCGGGTGGCTGCTGTTGAAATAGCATTTGTAGTCAATTATTCTTGATACCTGTGTCTTTTCTATCTTCTATTTTTCTCAGTCTCAATGTGACACAATCCCATGATGCAACATGCGTCCCCAGCACCTGCAGTGACAATGATGGCCACCCAGAGTGTTCCTCCACCAACGTACCAGGAGAGCCAACAGGTCAGTCAGAACTGACCTTAAAACTGTAAATTGTCAATACAAACAATATATACAAAGTCACTATACATGGAGGCTGACAGATATTAAATATTATGAGATGTCGCATGCTGTGGTAATTGCTCAGTATCAATAAAAACATGTGCAAGAAACTAAAAAAATGTTAGCTAAAAGTTTTTAGGAAGACAGAAGACAACTCAAACCACAAGCCCCTAATTGTGGCAAATTAAAAAAAACAAGTGACCAGTCAAGACCAGTATGTGGCATTTTGCAACAAACTTAGCACCAGATTGGGGTGCCAAACACTCATTAAACATTTTTGCATATATGCTTGACACTTAAAGAGCTGCATTTTCTCTCAAAAAAGCTAGAAAGTTGCCTTTTTACTTTGATATCCATATAGACCTTGTATGTGTAGAAAACTTGTTCTACATATGATTTTCCTAACAAAATAGCCCAGGGTTTTAATCATTACCAATAACTTATTTTGCTCATTGTAAGGTTTGAGTACCTGTTTTGGAGGTTATTGGTGACCATTGTGCCTAAGGGTGTCCCAATACAGCTTTTTCATTTCCAATACGATACTGATAATGAAGCCTTGAGTAATCGCCGGTACGATAGTAATGATTGCCTTAGCTGGAGTACAAACCTAACGCAGAGCATAAATAACAATAATAACAAAAAGCGCAATGTAAAAGAAGTGACGAAAAATAACTAAGGATGCACATTTGTGTGGAAAAACAGAAATCACACTCAGAAGGTGTGGAGAGGAAACAGTTAACACTACACAGAAACGCCGGAACAGATAAGCGTGAGTGGAGCCAAAGCAGAGGAGATGTACACTATTGGAAGGGTGAGCCATAAGGAATCTACTGGTGCAAAGGAAATGGACTGGAGAGTATAAGTAGTCAGAAGGAAATGAGTATCGGTTGTGCGTGCAGGTGGCTTTGCACCGTGACCCAAAAACCAGGCACTGCAACAAAAAGAAGATAGGCAGCAGCAGAGCTACCAGATCATGACAACAATATTATTTTTTAGTGTGGAATGTTAGAAAATTTGATTTAAAAAAAAAGGTAAATCTAAAAAACATTAATCTATTCATTATTAACCTATTAGTGTAGAATTAACTTACCCTGGATTTCCACCGGATGCAGAACGATAGCTGAACCCTACCACCATTCTGTGGCGGCTCCGTTGTGCAACGAAAAAACACATACTTTTACGAGATCTCGCAAACCTGCGCGTAATCATGTCATAAGGGGAGTTGAAGTGAAACAAACCACTAACAGTTTATTCTGTTGCACACACACACACACACACACACACACACACACACACACACACACACACACACACACACACACACACACACACACACACACACACACACACACACACACACACAGACACACACACACTCCAACCACCTTTTCTGGCTTCCGTATCAGCTTGTATTTGACACAGGCCCCCATATCCCCATATAGCTGTCGAGGATATGCCTGCATATGATTTGTTAATTTTGGACCTCGAGAATTAGCACGTCTTCATTAATTTGTGTCAATGTGGTGAAAATACGTCTGAAAACCTTTGACACGTTGACTTCAGGTCCATTAGGACGTTAAAATGTGTAAAATACGATCCACATTGAAAACAGACTATTTTATTTTGAAAGTTAACTGGATCATTTATTTTGTGTTTGTGTTGGATTAATGTCCAACACAAGCAGATTTTAGCTAAAATGAACGAGTGTGTTGCAGTGACTGGCAAATATAAAAACTCTGCGTTAATTTAGAACATGAATGCGGAAAGTCACCAGTGGAAACTAGACACATTGAATTGAAAAAAACCCCCGAAAGAGTATGCCCCCATGCGGGTGCCGATCCGCTGCCGTTCTGCATCCAGTGGAATTCCAGGGTTATTTTATTTTTGAGTGGAAGTGTAGTTGTTGACTACCCTTATTCCCTTATGCCTTGGAGACTTTGGGCGTGATCTACTAAGGTCCAAACAACAAGCGCTAAATACTATACTGTAGTGTGTGCAAACTAGAAAATTGTTTCTACTATTAGTGGTGATCTGCTATGACTGCGTGTACAATTCCTAACAAGTGTACAAGTGGTGCAGACCACCTTATTTAAATGAGGATTTTGTGTGTATACCGACTGTCACCATGGAGACACTCATTGCCCTCCACATTTACAGCTAACCTGCTACGTATCATCGTCTTGTTGAGATTTAGCACACAAATATATGTACCAACTTTTCTGGGCTATATTGAAGTGCAATCTAGACAACAGAACCTACTTTTAACACGCTGAAGGAACGCTCTGAGAGGCGCTGCAGTGTTGTGATGGTGGGTCTGGCATGATCTAGTTGTAAGAAAATGCATATTGCAAAAACATTTTCCTATGGAGATTTATCATAATAATATGAAACAAATTAGATTATTAAAAAAACCACCACCAGTTTAAGGGTCGATCTGCCCTCCTCTTATATATCGTGTGCTGACTGTGACAATACTGACACACCAAGAGTTGTTGTTATATTATCCTCTCTTTAGACTCTTATTACCGGTAGTCTACTTGGTGATTTCCTGTTAATATCTGCTTACTTTCTCCTGCAACACGGTTACTTTCAAACTTCTTAAAATGTACTAATCACTTATTTCTTGGTGTTGTTCTAAGCTATCTTTGCGGCTAGCTTAAATATTAGCATGCCTGCTCCTAGAAAATGCAGTTTATTTGCCGTAATGGAGGTGAATATTATTAACATAGGGGGAGTGCCTCCACACTGTGTATGGGGACACATAATGTGCTCCCGGCCTGGGGTCTAAAAAAAATTGCGTCAACAAGATGGTAGGGCTGGACAATTAATCAAATTTTGATTTCGATTTTGATTACGGCTTCTCATGATTATGAAAATATAACTATCGAAAAAAAATAAAAATAATGGGCTGCGCAACGTGCATGCAAGTTCCAGAGCTTGTGACGGTGAAACAGATGAGGAGCGAATGAGTGAAAAAAAAAAGAGCATGTCTACTTGGGATGTCACCATAGTTGTTACTTTGAATTTGTCACAACGCTGGTATGCCTAATCAATAATCCCTAAACTCAACAAAAAAAGTAAGGTATATGACTTCCGCAGTTTACGTAACCGCCAACAGAGTCACATAATTGGCCAATAATATGGAATCTGCTGTTAAACGTAGAATATCAGGGAAAGTGACATAAATGTGTGTGAAATGTTGTCAAAAGGAACATTTGTTTGGTAAAATAATGTGTCCGGTACTGCTCATTCATCCCCGAAACACTCAACCGCCCCCTGCTGAACTAAACAATGTGGATATGGCCACTTGAAACAGCGACTAAACTACAAAGCTAAAGCTAACAAGAACAATCCATACACCCACAACACATCTCGTCTGCTTGTGTTGTTGTGAACGACATCATCGATGTAAAATCAATGTGCAAACAGTGGTCGCAGCTTGAGGCTTTTTATTAAAGCCTCAAGAGTGTCACCTTTTCCTTGTCAAGCTGACAACAGCAGCATAGCAAATGTACCCCCTTCACAATAATAGCGTGGTGCGCCACATCCGGCATAACTAAGCTAAGAAAATAAAGCTTCACAAAAAAGTACTTTGCACACGCATAATGTAGATAAAGCACTTATTGACACATTTACATAATTGCTTTGCTTTGACCTAAAAATACTGGTCAAAATGTATTGCGCCAATAAATGTAGGGATGTTTGCATTTAGTTAGCAAACATTTTATTACATTTTATTTGACACAAAAAGCAGACGTGGTGGTAAAATATGTCTAAAAGGTAAAAAAAAACGTAATTAAACATTTTAACTGAAAATTTTAATTTTATAAATATTTATATTGCTGTTGTTATTTCAATATATTGTTATTACTATTATTATTATTATTTTACTTGTTCTGGTTTATTCGTTAATAATTTATATCCATTTATTACCTGTTACCTATCCACTTCGTACCTCGTGGCACATAAGGCCCTTACAGAGCTTCTCCACTTCTCACGATCGGCTGCTGCAGTCCTCGCCTCCGACCATGAGTTGCACCCTGCCTCTTTCCTTTCTTTCTCAACGGTACGTCTCCAGATGGTCTTTGGTCTTCCCTTTCTTCTTTTCCCCTCTGGCGCCCAGGTCATGGCTATGCTGCAATTGTTGTTGTGGTCCTGCCGTAGTATGTGTCCAATCATCTTTCATCTTCGTAGCTTTACATCCTCACTGAGTGGCTTCATATTCGCTCTTTCCAGCAGTTCTTCAGTACTGATGTGATCTTGCCAGCAGATTCTGAGTGTTCTTTGTAGGCATTTGTTATGGAATACGTCAACCGCCCTGTTATCTCCTCTGTTCATTTTCTAGTATAGCAATACTGGTACCACTAGTGTCTTGTACAGTTTTAGTTGTGTTCTTCTTGTGATGCTGTTGGAGCCCCAGGTCTTTCCAGGTCTGATGAATGCGCCTCTCGCTTTCGACAGTCTATTCTTCAAGTCCTTCATGCCGCCTCCCCCTTTACAAACTGTGGCTCCCAAGTAGGTAAACTGATCTACCTCTTCGACATCTTGTCCATTGATTTTGATTTTTCCTGGTTTCTTGCAAAGATCTTCATTATCTTAGTCTTTTGTGTATCGATCCTGAGTCCTACACGCCCGTCTTTTTCGTCCATCCATGTTGTTTTACACTGCATGTGCTGTTATGTGGAGGACAGTAAAGCTACGTCATCTGCAAAGTCCATGTCGTCGAGTTTTGATGTTAGCTTCCAGCAAATTCCATTCTCTCCCTCTTTAACTGTTCTTCGCATTATCCAATCCATCACAATCAAGAACAGGAATCCGGACATATTACATCCTTGTTTGACACCGGTTTTAATGTTGAACCACTCGCATGTTTCTCCTTGGTCTTCTACTGCGCACTGGAAGTCTTCGTAAAATGTTTTCACCATTCTCACAAATCTTCTCTGGAATTTCGTATTTCTCCATAATCCTCCACAGGCTTTTGTGGTGGACGGAGTCGAAAGCCTTTTCGAAATCTACGAAGTTCATGAATAGTGTTGCTTGCCACTCGTTAACCTGTTCAATTATGTTTCGCAGTATGAAGACTTGCTCTGTTGTTCCTCTGCCCGTTCTGTACCCATTTTTTAACTATATTTAAAGGTGAGTTTTGGAGGTACAGTAAATACTTACTGTATGTTTTCAAATTAATTAATTATTGTGTAATTAATCGTAATTAGAATGTCAACCAAAATACTTGTGATTGTTATTTTTGCCATAATCGTCCAGCCCTATAAAATGGGATTGGTGTTTGTGATCGGCTTTAAAAGACATAAATCGACAATGGCCGATCACATGCTTTTTCACGAAGATCGTTCCACTGCGACTGGATCGGCACTTCCCTAGACTTGATTAAAATACCATATTTTCCGTACCATAAGGCACACCGGATTATAAGGCGCACTGCCGATGAATGGTCTATTTTTATAAAGGAGTCATATTATTATTTTTTTTTTCTAAATGGAAGACACTTCCTTGTGGTCTACATAACATGTAATGGTGGTTCTTTGGTCAAAATGTTGCATAGATTATGTTTTACAGATCATCTTCAAGACACGTTCTGACAGTCGCTTCCGGATGCACCGTTTTGTGGGCGGTCTTATTTACGTGGCTCACCTTCGGCAGCGTCTTCTCCCCGTCATCTTTGTTGTAGCGGTGTAGCGTCCAAGGATGGGAGTGGAAGAAGTGTCAAAAGATGGAGCTAACTGTTTTAATGACATTCAGACTTTACTTAAATCGGTAACGGAGCAGCATCTTCACATCCGGAAACAACAACAACCGAAATGTGTCCCTTGAAAAACTGTTCGACCTGAACTCTAATAATTAAAGTTCCTTGGGTGAATGATGTAAACTGTTATGTTTTAGCGCTTTTATTATATTAGAAATGGGCACAGCGGAGGATGAATGCCTCATAACATGAAGAAGCTTATCGACTACAGCGTCGACACGGACTACAAAGGCTGACTCGCGCAATTTTTCAGGATTTATGCAGATCCCAAATACAGATCAGCAGGTACCAGAAGGTAAAAAAAGTTGCTTTTGCATAATATTGTGAAAGAAAACGCCAGATAATATAATATAAAATAATACACACACCATAATAATACTCGTATGTTGAAGCACATCAAACGATGCAGCCTGTACTTATCGCTTATGTTTGACTGCTCAACCAAACATATTCCTTACATTAGGCGCACCGGGTTAAAAGGCGCACTGTCAAGTTTTGAGGAAAAAAAAGGATTATAAGTGCGCCTTATAGTCCGGAAAATACGGTACAACAACAGACAACCTTGTGTGCTTATTGGAGGACATTTTGATGTTACCTGGCTGTCCAGCTTTGCACAAGTAAACACGATGCAAAACTGCTTTTATCGTCGATTTTCGATGCAAGTCGATATAATTTTTGCTGACATCAGACTGATAGCCGATAAGGACTCAAGTTCATCTTAACAAATATGATTATTTGCCTTATAAATGGCGCACACTCAAATAAAGAAATAAAATGTGAAAAGTTTGCTAAAAAATGGTGTTAATTGATCAAGTCAAAGGTTCTTACAGAATCAAACACCATGTACAAGCCTGTGATTTGCGCTGCCAACAGGTCAGTGTTAATGAATGAACCTTGACTATAGTTGGATCTAGCCTTTGCCCCAGACTGCAGTAAACCCCATGGAGAGGAGGAGAGCAGATTCATCCTTACCATCCTCCACCGCTGTCTGCTTTCACCCAGAGGATTAGTGCAAGGGGAGAAATGCAATGTGCATGCTCGGAAAATGCAAATGAGAGCTAGTTAAGTGTGAAGAAGCTAATTTATTTCCCGTTTGGCACTGGGATTAAGATTTGAAGCTTTCCCCCGCCCCACCCCTGTCACAGGAAGGGGGGGTGGGGTGCTGGGTAATGAAATAGAATAAAGCCGCAGCCTTGTTATGCAAAATGATTTCCTTGTTGATTCTCACTCGATTACCAGTATGAAATACATGTTGCACGTGATTGCTATAAGGAAGTGGTTATTAAAATACTTTACTGAAAATTAAAGAACCGAGGATATCAGTCGCTTACATTTTTAAATCACACTATTTTTATGGTTAACTTGCGATTAATACATTGTTTTTATATTGTTTAAAGGCCTACTGAAATGAATTGTTTTATTTAAATGGGGATAGCAGATCTATTCTATGTGTCATACTTGATCATTTCGCGATATTGCCATATTTTTGCTGAAAGGATTTAGTATAGAACAACGACGATAAAGATTGCAACTTTTGGTATCTGATAAAAAAAAAGGCTTGCCCCTACCGGAAGTAGCGTGACGTAGTCAATTGAACATATACGCAAAGTTCCCTATTGTTTACAATGATGGCCGCATGAAGTGAGAGAGATTCGGACCGAGAAAGCGACAATTTCCCCATTAATTTGAGCGAGGATGAAAGATTTGTGGATGAGTAAAGTGCAAGTGAAGGACTAGTGGGGAGTTGAAGCTATTCAGATAGGGAAGATGCTGTGAGAGCCGGGGGTGACCTGATATTCAGCTGGCAATGACTACAACAGTAAATAAACACAAGACATATATATACTCTATTAGCCACAACACAACCAGGCTTATATTTAATATGCCACAAATTAATCCTGCATAAAAACACCTGCGTGTTTGTTACGCTAGCTCCTAGCTCCTCTGCTAGCTCCTAGCTCCATAGAACACGCCAATACAATTCAAACACCTGATCAACACACACAATCACTCAGCCCAAAAGACCGTTCACCTAACCCAAGGTTCATAAAGCTTATATATTTTTAAAAAGTTACGTACGTGACGCGCACATACGGTCAAGCTGTCAAATGTTTAGCAGCCAAGGCTGCATACTCACGGTACCTGATATTCAGCTGGGAATGACTACAACAGTAAATAAACACAAGACATATATTTACTCTATTAGCCACAACACAACCAGGCTTATATTTAATATGCCACAAATTAATCCTGCATAAAAACACCTGCGTGTTTGTTATGCTAGCTCCTAGCTCTTATGCTAGCTCCTAGCTCCATAGAACACGCCAATACAATTCAAACACCTGATCAACACACACAATCACTCAGCCCAAAAGACCGTTCACCTAACCCAAGGTTCATAAAGCTTATATATTTTTAAAAAGTTACGTACATACGCAAAAAAAAGTTGCGCACATACGGTCAAGCGATCAAATGTTTAGAAGCCAAAGCTGCATACTCACAGTAGCACGTCTGCGTCTTTGTCATCCAAATCAAAGTAATCCTGGTAAGAGTCTGTGTTGTCCCAGTTCTCTACAGGCGTCTGTGTATCAAAGTCAAAAGTCCTCCTGGTTAGAGTCTCTGTTATCCGAGTTCTTCCATCTTGACTGCATCTTTCGGGAATGTAAACAAAGAAGCGCCGGCTGTGTACTGTTGTGGCTGACTACGTTCGAAAAATACGTCCATTTCGCACCGACAACTTTCTTCTTTGCTTGCTCAGCTTCCTTCTCCATAATGCAATGAACATGATTGAAACAGATTCACGAACACAGATGTCCAGAATACTGTGGAATTATGAAATGAAAACAGAGCTTTTTCGTATTGGCTTCAATGTGGAAGGCATACCCGTGTTCGCCGGTCTACGTCACGCGCATACGTCATCCTCAGAGGCGTTTCGAACCGGAAGTTTAGCGGCAAATTTAAAATGTCACTTTATAAGTTAACCCGGCCGTATTGCCATGTGTTATAATGTTAAGATTTCATCATTGATATATAAACTATCAGACTGCGTGGTCGGTAGTAGTGGGTTTCAGTAGGCCTTTAAAGGTGCCATGTGTAATAATGTGGCCAGAAATGGTACTGCAATCACGGTCAATATTCTGTAGTCCCTCCCACTCTCCATGACTGAAGTTGCCAATCTTACTCCAAGGAACTTCAAATGGCAATCGACGAGTCCTACGCTGTAGGTTTCTCTTGTTTATGCTTCTTGGTTTACTAAGTAATTATGCCACATTTTATTGATGTCGATTAGCCAAATGTATTTGTAAAGTTACGCAGCAATATTTTCGTCGGGAGTCGGGACAGATTGTTGGCATTACCCTGCTAAAATGTCTAGTTTGACCGCGTGGGCCTATTTTTAAGGCAAGGCAAGGCCAACACTAAAATTACCGCCACATTTTGTTCAGCATAAATTCATGTTGCATCCAACCTGACGCACTGCATTCTTTTCCATGTACGCACATCACCATCTTTCAGTGCAGAGTGCAATTCTATGAGCCAACCCACGTTACTCAAAAACTATGTTACGCATAAATCATATAGCCTACTACCATGTCATTACACAAAGTAGAAAATCATGACATGTAATGCATTATATTGTGCCAAGCAAATAGCACCCCATATGTGTTTGATGCACATACAGTACCAGAAACCGCAATTAGCCGTGCTAATGTTGGAACACATTTCCTCAGCGTATCAGCATATTGAGAACGAAATAGGCACTGACACTACCCATATCCACGTAGGTTTTATTTGTCCAAAATATATTTTGCCCTGTCAGTTGGATGACACATCAACATACATACAGGCTAACGGGCATATCTTTTCACGTTAGCCTATATGTCGATGTGTCATTGACCGGGCTAGCATGCTAAGCGTGCTAGAGCTTCACTCCTAAGCATTCGTTGCACGAATATACTAGCTTTGTTAGACAAGGTTATAGACTGTATTGGATAATATAGTTTACACACTAAATGTCCATTTTCATTTATTACAAGTGATAAAAAAACCTAAACGCCTTACTTACCTATCAAGGAGGAAATTAGCAAGTTTGGCGTCACATGAAAAAATCTTCTCCGCCTTCAATCATCTCCATCTTTCAAAGGCATCTTCAATACAAATCCTCCTTTTGTTCCTGGCTTTGTCACGAATAAGTTGAGAATCGTAACGAGGCCTTTTAATTTTACTAAGGTCTGACATCTTTAGTAACTTTACCAGTGGCAGTAGCCAGACGAAGGTGGCGGTGTGTAACTGGCAACCTGGATGTGACACACCCACTGACTTTCTAATTGGGCAAAGGGTAGAGGGCGTGGCATCAAAATGAAAACAGCAAGATTTCGGGGCTTTAAATCTAATTTTGAAATGAGCATATCCTGGCTGAACTACTGTTATCAGTTATAAAAGTATTTGAAAAGAACATGATTTATTAATGCCTTTTTACATATCTGGGACATTTAATGATGACTTGACATGAAATTATTACATATGACACCTTTAACTTAGAAATACTCTACTGACAGGACTATAAGGTTCTAACAGACAAAAGTTGTAAGGTGTTTGAAAAACATGTTAAGTGCAACTATATTCCCCACCTTTCTTGAGTCTCTTTGCACATTCAAAACGCGATAATTGCGACGAAGCCAGAAAAATTCAAAGGTAGCGTCCTCAAACTGCAAGTACCGGCACTATATTTCACACATTGAAATTTAAATTTTTATGTAACATGCACGCTATGTTCAGGGAAAAAAATGCATTTATCCACGTCTGCCTCTAGCTAATTGCACGTCACATCAACAGATGCCAACATGACACTTGCTGCTGCTTACCCAACAGCAAGCCCAAATACAGCCCATTTTCTTTCAAATTAGATTCATCACATTTTGGAATTTGGAATAATCGAAAGAAAGAAAGATAATCATCAACAATAGCTTTATTAGACTTAGACTTAGACTTAGACAGACTTTATTGATCCACAAGGGAAATTGTTCCACACAGGAGCTCAGTTCAGTAGCTAGACTAAAAATGTGCCATAGTAGCAATATAAAATATAACATATATAATATTTACTAGGGGTGTGGGAAAAAATCGATTCGAATTCGAATCGCGATTCTCACGTTGTGTGATTCAGAATCGATTCTCATTTTTTTTTAAATTGATTTTTTTTAAATTGATTTTTCATTTTAATTTTAATTTTTTTTTTTGTTTGTTTTAAATTAATCAATCCAACAAAACAATACACAGCAATACCATAACAATGCAATCCAATTCCAAAACCAAACCCGACCCAGCAACACTCAGACCTGCAATAAACAGAGCAATTGAGAGGAGACACAAACACGACACAGAACAAACCAAAAGTAGTGAAACAAAAATGAATATTATCAACAACAGTATCAATATTAGTTACAATTTCAACATAGCAGTGATTAAAAATCCCTCATTGACATTATCATTAGACATTTATAAAAAAAACAATAGTGTCACAGTGGCTTACACTTGCATCGCATCTCATAAGCTTGACAACACACTGTGTCCAATATTTTCACAAAGATAAAATAAGTCATATTTGTGGTTCTTTTAATAGTTAAAACAAACTTCCATTATTGCAATCAGTTGATAAAACATTGTCCTTTACAATTATAAAAGCTTTTTACAAAAATCTACTACTCTGCTTGCATATCAGCAGACTGGGGTAGATCCTGCTGAAATCCTATGTATTGAATGAATAGAGAATCCTTTTGAATCGGGAAAAAAATCGTTTTTGAATCAAGAATCGTGTTGAATTGAAAAAAAAAATTGATTTTGAATCGAATCGTGACCCCAAGAATCGATATTGCATGGAATCGTGGGACACCCAAAGATTCACAGCCCTAATATTTACATATTATATATACAGTATATAATATATACTGATATATTATATTATTATATTATATGATAATTTTATACGATATAAACATTATATAACAAATCCCAATTACCATGTACAATATTACAGTATATGTAACAGCTGCAGCAAAAAAAGGGCAGCATAAAATAGAGAGTAGATCCAGCAGAAAATATACATTATAAACAAAGAGAGGTAGCTAACATAGAGTGCAGAATGAAGGAGTTCTTGAATCAAACACTGTGGGAACGAAGCTGAAGGAGCCTGTTGGAGTATGAGCTCCGCTGTCCCTCAATTGTCTGGTGGAGTGGGTGGGCAGGATTAGCCATGAAAATGACTTCAATGTACTAATATGATCCTGTCCCTCACTGACACAAACGCCTCCAACTGCGTGCCGATAGTTTGGCCGGCTTTCCGGATCAGTTTGCTAATCCAGTTTAAGTCCCTTTTGCTGGTGCTGCTCCCCCAACAAACCACTGCAAAGTACAAGGCACTGGCCGCAACAGACTGAAAAAAGATCCCCAACAGCTTGCTGCACACATTAAAGGACCTAAGCTTCCTCAGGAAAAAGAGTCTGCTCATGCCCTTCTTGTATACAAGAACAGAAAGCCAAGAATGTAGCAAGTAAAATAATTGAAACATTTGATCAATTAACTGGGGGGATCTGAGCCGAGGATGTTGTTGTGGCTTGTGCAGCCCTTTGAGACATTCATAATTTAGGGCTATATAAGTAAACATTGATTGAATTTGATAGATTTTTTGACCGTTCATTTTCAGCTGTCAACTCACACAGAAACACAAATACGTACACACACACAGATACACACACACACAGCTGCCAATGCAAGACTCTGCTATAATAACTTTAGGGTGGTTATAATATTAGGTGAAAGAAAGTTTAATCCACAGATTGTTATTCACATACAGCCCGGATGTTGTAGCTGTTCTAGCTTGCATACACACACTACAGCAACATGTTGACCCGCATAGAACATGCAGTGCGGCCTGGACTGAAATGGCCTTTTCAAATTTCAAGGGTTATCATTTTCATGGACATTCACAAGCATTAGTAAAACGCCATGTTCCACAATTTTCACACAACCAAGAAAAAAAAACATCACAGAAAAGTCTGCTTTATTAGTAAGGAACCAGCTTTCATTCATGACTTACACACCTGAACCTGTGGGCTGGATGGGAGAATACGAAAAAAGAAACGTGCATAACTTTAAGCTAGTAAAAAAAAAAAACTTAAGCACAAATGAGAGAATAGGGCCCTGAATCAAGACGCTCCATTTAAAGTGGTTCTTTGCAGTGCTTAGGCTTCCTGGTCCATGTAAACAACGGCCTCTTTTATTCACACGCACAGAACAAAATAATATTGTTATGTTTATGTTAGATGGCATCATTTTTTTCCCCATCTTCTGATCCCCAGATGACGGGCACAACTCAGCAGAACAACAAGACCCCTCAGGTCCACATCCCAGCAGCCTCCACAGGAGGAAATGCTTCTGTCAGTGTGACCCTTGACCCCCAGGCCCAGCTTGAATCTGACAAGAGGGCTGTTTACAGGTATGTTACAAGCCTATAACTCTTTTTTTTTTTTTTTTTAAAGTTCCATGTGCTATATTGGTACGCCACATTTTTTTTTGTACAGATAACCTCACAATCAAAATGTATGTAAGTAAGTTTGACATACTGTAAGTGAAGAAAAACTAACCACACAGCATAAAGCATGTCAGCCACGGGTCCAATGTCTGAAATGGTTGGTTGGTTGGTGATTTATGGCAACCTTTTTGTAGTTAACTTGTGATTAATCAAGTTATAATGGTGAAAAGGGGGCGATCGACAATAGTCTGTTCAGTAAAACCATAGTAAGGATATGACTGAACAGCTTTCAAGTGTCAAATCTCAAATATTCCAAGCTATAATGTTCGAACACGCACAGTTCAGGGGTGAGAACAGGGCTTTGGTACATTTGTATGTTGTCAGCCCCTCATGTGGGCTTAATTGTTTGCCTTTGCAATTGTTGACCTAAACATTTTGGCTCAGGAGTTCAAATGATCAGATGAATAATCAAATTATACAAGATGCAGTGGAGTTGTTTACCTTGGGCCTGATCTATTCAAATCCAAATAACAAGTGATATATAGTGTGAGCAACCTGTAAAAAGCTGTTTCGCGTGTGATCCGTTAAGTCTGCGTGTACAATTGATAGTAAGTGCAAAACTGGTGTAGCTCGCCTTAATTCCCTTTACAATCATGACATCGTAGGTCCAACCCAGTATTAATTTTGTTGACTAAAAATATTTGTCTTAGTTATAGTCTACCACCTATTTCCCCCTGACTAAAATAGGATGTTAACGAATCACAACAATTACACGTTGATGAAAGCTATGACAAAATTAATTGACAATTTAATCAACGAATAAAAACGAGACACAATATTTGACAGAGACGAAATCCAATCATATATAATTTTGTCTTTAAGCAACTGGGACAAGTAAGGAATCTATCCAGTCACAGTAGCATGCAGGAGAGGGGCCGAGGTCAATCACGACGGGGATCAAATCAGAACTACAACGACTAAATACTACAACTACAAATGCAAAACTGAAAACATTTAGTATCATCATCATCAATCTTTATTGCAGACCTTAAGATCCATTTAAACATATAAAAACAGAATACAATACATTAAAAAACAAAACAATAAAACATACATTAAAAACAAAACAATAAAAAGTCAGTATAGTAAAAGTATATCAGTATGTGCAATTAAATTATGGAATGGATTAGGTAAAGAAATCAAACAATGTACTAATATGATCCAATTTAAGAAACTGGATCTTAAAACTCAGAAAGTGTTTACAAAGTACATAGAAGAAGAACCATGATAAACATTCTGAACATATTGATGATCTTATCTATCTTACCATGTGAAATACAACTTACTTCAGTAATTATTATTTATTTAGTAATTTTTAAATAATATTTATGGAGTATATTGTAAAAAACAATTTAGAACAGAAAGTCGACAAAAGTGTTAGCAATTGTTATGTAATGGAAAAGGCGTAGGATTAAATAAGCTCTGCTTCTTCCTACTCCTTTTGAACATGTCGAAAAGAGAAACTGGAAATTGTAATGTATCATGTTGTAATTGTATGCATGTTCGTAATAAACTCAAACCATACACAATAACCAAGACAGGGTTTTATGGATTTTTCACCAGGAAACTATTTTGTAGGGATGAAACGATAAACTGTAAAACTGATGACTGCGGGAAAACTCCCTACTGTTAGTATTACCTTTTTAAACTAAGATGATATAAAAACTGAGATTGATAATTGCACTCTAAAAAAATTCACTGCGGACCACCAGTGCCAAGTCATGCTAACATGACAACATTATCGTGTTCCCTACTAAGAAACAACCTACATTTATATAAACACATTACTGTCTGAGCAACTAAGATATTTAATTGTGTACATTGAACCTACAAGCTGTGCTCTCTTAGAACGGCATTATGATGATCAATCTTTCTTCAGAGGAAAAGAGACATTTTTTTTTTATGGTGTGTTCGAGGACCGCTGTTCAGAGTAGGACAGGCACAACGCCCGCTAGAAGTGATACATCATTAGAATACATTTTATTTGTTACGCAGTTTTCATTCAAATAAATCTTAAAGTGCGACTGTGCCAAACAATATTTATAGTACAACAATAACAATTTAGCTATTAAGACAGATACAACACTAAGACTAAAACACTTTATTCAGTGAAGTATAACAACCACAAGACATGCAAAATAGTGCATTTTCTAACAGTGTGTCTATTTTTTTTAGTGATGTTTAAAAAGTAATATGAAATTCCTATATTGTTACATCCCTACTGTGTTGTTACGCACATCATTACATTATGTCATCTACATCTGCAAGAAAGAGAAAACATATGGAGACATTTTACCTTTGGAACCGCAAGATACGTTGTAGACTCTGTGGCTCCACTCACTAGAAGCGCCATCAAGTGGCGTGTCCAGACTTTGTTTTCATGGGTGGCAGGACTGGGTCACTTCGTATTGCAGGGGTGGCACCCATAAAACAGTCAGTCCACCCCAGAGGCAGCTAGAGCTACTACAGCTGCTTACCATCACCAAGTATAGAGTGAATCCTCTTGTAAGACATTAAATAATAATAAATACTACATTGAGATTTGTATTTTGCCAACATGGCAGTTATTATATGATACGGCAGGTTTTGTTGTATGTTTTTCTGTCTCTTTGGGAAAATGGCTTATGTGCTTAAAGAGGAAGATTACTCTATAATGTAACTTGGACAATGATGTACAGAACGGGAGATGAAGTTCATTTTTGTATGTTAAACAATTTTTTATTTATTACTGTTGATTTCACGTGACTGTTTAAAAAATAGAAATTACAAGGTCGATGCGTAGGCCATTGCGCTACCAGATTATTGATGATGTGTGAAAAATTTAAAATATATGTATAAATAAATAAATTTATATATATATATATATATATATATATATATATATATATATATATATATATATATATATATATATATATATATATATATATATATATATATATATATATATATATACAGTCGAGGTTTATGTGGTTTATTCGTTATACAGTGCTCAATGCCGGGATAGAGCACTCATTTCATCCCTACAAGCCTGTTTCGCAGGTTTCTCTGCTCTTCAGGGGATTTTATCCTGAAGAGTAGAGAAACCTGCGAAAGTGTAGGGATGAAATAACCTCTGAGTTTTTCCTGACCTAACGTATATATATATATATATATATATATATATATATATATATATATATATATATACACTACCGTTCTATACATTGCTAATGTGGTAAATGACTATTCTAGCTGCATATGTCTGGTCTTTGGTGCAATATCTACATAGGTGTATAGAGGCCCATTTCCAGCAACTATCACTCCAGTGTTCTAATGGTACAATGTGTTTGCTCATTGGTTCAGAAGGCTAATTGATGATTAGAAAACCCTTGTGCAATCATGTTCACACATCTGAAAACAGTTTAGCTTGTTACAGAAGCTACAAAACTGACCTTCCTTTGAGCAGATTGAGTTTCTGGAGCATCACATTTGTGGGGTCAATTAAACGCTCAAAATGGCCAGAAAAAGAGAACTTTCATCTGAAACTCGACAATCTATTCTTGTTCTTAGAAATTAAGGCTATTCCACAAAATTGTTTGGGTGACCCCAAACTTTTGAACGGTAGTGTATATATATATATATATATATATATATATATATATATATATATATATATATATATATATATATATATATATATATTTATATATATATATATATATATATATATTTATTTATTTATTTTTGTATTTTTATTTCTATATATGTATATACATGTTAGGTTGTGTTCTACTGCTCGCGGTGCGGTAAACGGCTTGGTTTAAGTTTGCTCTCCAGTTTAATATCACGCGTCCGTTATTCCTTTAATTATATTGGCATTCAAAAAATATATTTGTATTCTTTATCCAGATTCCAAACAGACCCCAACTCTCAAAAGCCTCTTGTTCAATGGAGCTTTGGCAGTTTATATTGAATCGTCTCACTAAATCTGGACCACGTCCGGAAGTGGTCATGTGGTATGGCAAGGCATCATTTCATCATGTCATCATTTCCGCTGTTCTGCAAGTTTTGAACTGCGCTTTGCGGAAACGCCCCCTCATAACTCGACACACGCCTTGAAGCCTCCGCACGTTTCGTCACATCACTAGATTAAGCACACTACCGCCATCCGCAGGATATGTGCGGACAGAATACTTGCCGCTGTTTTACGACGCTACATGCTTCAAAGTGTTCCGCCTCTAAGTGGGAAGGCCTATTGGATTCTAGGGGTGGGACCTGCCACCCCAGGCCACTCCATAAACACACCACTGGTGTCAACTGCTGGCTAATCATCAGCACATCACAAACGACACAACAGTACGTAGTCCTAAACTAAACTAAAATGAAGTATTTTGGATTAAAATATGTTGATTTTTTATGTTTTCCTGCAAGGAGCAGATCAATAGTCAATGTACAATTACTTTTGTTTGTTCATCTTTTTTTCCTATATTTTGTAGGTGTGTGAGAAAGCTGTTGAATCCACTGCTTTCTCACACGAGGAAAAAGGGAGCTCTTGCTTATCACTTAAATATTGATGCACCCTGATAATGAGGCTTGATTATATATTCATGAAGTAAATTATTTAAATAATGGAGATTTAGGCTCTGGGTTCTATTGGTATCAACAGAATGTTTTTTTAATCAATCAGATACCAAGTAATATGGGGCCAGTATTGCAAATACTGATACTTGAATTACATTTTTGACAAGATCATTGAATGATTTTATGATTGTAACTTTAATTTGTTGATCATGATTATATTCAGAACAAAACCTTATTTTTTTCAACAAACTTATTTTTGAACAATGTTTGAATACAAAGATATAAGACAATGTAAAAATAGCAACACAAACAATTATTCTTTTTCATTACATGAAATGTTTTGAGCAAAATAAGTAAAGAAAAGGAAAAAAATATATTTGGTCTCTTTTGAATTTAAGAACATATTCCCTGATTTTGTATATGATACACACATACAGAAATATCAGCATTCATTCATTTTCTGCATATAGGTCTTTAGGGCCAATCTTATGATACAATAACAACAATGTAATAAAATACAAACAACACAACAAAAAGTATAAACACGAGACAAACTGGGAAAAAAATCAGGCTCACATCAGTCCAGTTTTAATAGGCAGTGGTGTCGTTTTTGAGTCAAATGAGCAGTGTG